>NW_022437080.1:2996417-3013437 GCF_009761245.1 Sapajus apella
AAAAAAAAAAAAAAAAAAAAGCAGAAGACTTCATGTCCAAGAAAAAGTGTTGAAGATCTTTTTGTCCTACAGAGAGATTTTGTTTCTTCTGCCTTGGGGTGGGGAGGGGCAGCCTGGAAGGTTTACTGGTATCAGGAACAGCCCGAGTGCCATGAGCAGTGGCCTCAGTGACCATGGTTCCTGCTGTCCCCAAGGGGACATGTGAGAAAGTGTTTTCTGTTTGATCACAAGGACCCGATCACACTACAAAAGGCCAGAAGAAAATATGAATGGAAGTTCCCTCTGGGTGTGGGGATGACTACTATTTTGGCTTTAGGTGCTCTGTGTTTCCACATATTCCTTTTATAATCAGAATTTAAAGGTATATTAAGTCGGTGAAGCTTGAGGCCACTAAAACAGGGTCCACCCACCTCCATTTTCAGTCAGAAGGAATAGAAAGAGGCACTGTGGCCCATCTCCAGGCAGGGCCAGCTCCTAGTCACCTGTCTTTTCAAGGCCCGTGTCATCTACCTTCTCATTTTAGTCTTAAAGGGCCATCCTGGCACCCGAGCCAATGTGAAATGGGCCTGCAGACCCTGCATAGCAGCTGGAAGGATCCAGGAGCAGGGGTCTTTTTTCCACATGGGGAAACTGAGGCCTGGAGAAGCCAGGCATGGTTGCCCACCTGGCCTGCAGGAGCAGGAGAAACAGGCCACGGACTGGGATTTGTGGACCTGACCCCTGCCCGCCCTCCCGGCCCCTCTCACCTTCATGAGCCTCTCTGAGGGTGGGAAGCAGCCGAGACAGAGGCTGAGCAGGATCCAGCCCCGGGCCAGGCTGCTTGTTTTGAAATTCTCCGAGAGCTGCTTGCAGATCTGACAGTAAATCTCATCCCTGAAAGACACAGACCACTGGGATAGTAGGCTGGGGGCTGGAGAAGGACAGGAGACAGAGGTACCTGGGAACACAGCTCTTCCACACCCCTGGCGGTCCCCTCTGCAGGGCGTCCCTCCAGCCCCGGGGCCCTGCCCAGCCTCCTCCTCTCCCAGGACTGTGGCAGCAGGCTCTGCATCCCTACCCCATTCCTCTCCCACGGTCCGTGCTGTGGGTCTTTTAGGGTGGGACTCGGCCTCGGGAAGCAGTGGTTTCTCCAGTCACAGCCCTGTCCCCAGCAGCTGCACCCCTTGGACAGCCCATCTGCCCCCAGATGTGTGGAGCATTGGACCGCTCACAGTGACTGCAGTCATTTCTCCCTCTGCCTGGAGGCCCCACGTCACTTCCTGAATGCAGCCCTTCCCCTCCACAGCAGAGAGAAAAGTGAGGACTTCCTGGGAGTCACTCAGCCCCATCTCCTGACCCTTCCTGCTCCTACATGCTATGGAGCCTTCCCACTCCTGGCAGGGGTGTGCTGGGGGCGGTTCTCTCCTGCATCCTTCCCCATGGATTCAAGCCTCTATCACGTTATAAAAGTGTCCCATTAGCACCTCAAATCCCACATCTCCAGAGGCCAGCATCTTTCCCCTAATACTCAGTGGTGTGCTGGTAAATGTGTATCAACCAGCTCTCCCAGGAAGAAAAGCCCAATTCATGGCATCTGCTTATTTGTGTGGTGTAAATGTTCCCACCAAAGCCAACGTCTACTGCGACAGGACGACACCGAACAGAGTTGGGAAGTGACGTGCATGGTCGGCTCTGTGAGTTCCTGCATCCCTCCTCTTTCTGTGGTCTTCAGGGATTACAGGGATCGCCATCAGCTATTCACCCAAACTGGAAATCTGAGGGTCATCCTGGAGCCTCCCATCGCTTCATTCCCCCAATCCAACCCACCACCATATGCTGCCACCTGTCTCCTGCAATTCCTCATTAGCTCTCTCTGGACCTCTGTAGCAGCCCTGCCTGGCCTTCCAGCCACAGGTTCCATCCGACCACATTGCCAGGGAGGTCTTTCTGGAAGTCAAATATGATCATGATCCTCTCTTGCTTAAAACTTTCCCTACTTCCCTTAGGATGGAATTTAAGCTCCAGGCCCCAACTATGGCAACCCATTTAGAAATTCCAGATTCTTCAGGCTGTCTCAAGGTTGATCTATTTACCCTTTCCCTCTGTCTGGCAAACACTCCTCCTCCTTCCTGGCCCAGGTAGGCACGAAGGTCACTCCTCCTTGGTGCCCCTATGGGACCCTGAACAGACCCCATCTTAGCACATACTGACATTGTGAGTTTCCTGGTCTTCTCATGCCCCCCAACTAAAAGGTAAGCTCCTCTAGGACAGAGGCATGTCTTCTTCATCTCTATGTCCCCAGCCTCAGGCCAGGACCTGACCCAGAATGGGTAATGAGCAAGTGTGTATGGAATGTGTGACAGATGTGGAATGGGGCATCTGCTTTGTCTGGGAATTTCACCAGACCCTGCAGCCAAGGACAAATGGATGCTTACATCTGACATTCTAAAGAGACACATTCTTGTAGGATTTACTAAAATGTGGCAGAACTATTGCAGCCACCATGCCACCTCCAGCCTGCACAGGGAAGATAAGACATTTGGAATGTGATTCCTAGGAGGGACTTCATATGAGTAGAGGGATCTATGGCCCATTTCCACTCCCTGTAAGTGATGAGAGTGGTGAGGGGGACCCCAGGAGAAATACCAAGAGAGATGGGGGCTGTCCGCCAGAGAAGAGACCCATGTTACTCCCCATCTGATGCCTGCTGAGCTCCAGAAGCCCATTTGCTACCTCCCAGGGTACTAGATTACAGCCTGTTGACTGAGTTCTTGCCAGTGCTTGACTTTTGTACCCTAGAGTTGGGGACCTCCATGAACAAAGAGATTAGTGCCTGCTTGCTCCTGGAGAATTCTGAGCCCATCTTGACAGGCAAAGAGGAGAGAGGACAGTCAACAAAAGTGAGCTGCACATGTACTGTATGGCTGGGCAGGCATGAGCTTCCTGCTGACCAAAAGATGTCATGGAAGGAGCTGAGCTTTAGGCATCCAGCTGGGATCCTGCACAAGCGGGCAGCCCATTTTCTAGAAGACCCCAGCTGTAAGAGGCTGTGGGATGTTCCACTTCAGCCTAGAGTCAGTAGGAAGTCTCAAGGGATCAGTATTGGACAGTATCACTTCTGGCCACCAGCAATGTATAGGAGTGCCTATAGGGGATGTCTGAAGAACCCACAGTACATGTCATTTGAACACAACTTTTATGTGTTTGCCATATTGGAAAGCATAGTGGCTAGTGAGGATTAACCATGAGAAAATTAGAACCAGCTAAGTCAGAAGACCTGCCTGCTCACGCGAGCAGCTAAAACCTGAGTAGAAGCCCTGTAGTCTTACTGGCTTGACGAACCAGAGGAGAGCGTCTGGGGTACACACAGCAACTTGAAAGTGAGATGGGAAATCCTGGAATAAGGAGAACCAGAAGAGTCCCAACTCTTGCATATAAAATCTTCCCAAATCTCTGGTTGGCCCCTTACATGCATGGTGGGTCAGACTCCAGGTACTCTAGCCAAGGCTAAAATAACTGAACAGGGATTATAGCTTTCACTTATCATGGAGGAGACAGAGTTTGAGTCCACCCAAGGTAATTGCCTTCTAAAACAAAAAGTCAATGTTCTTTGAAAGAATATAACATAATCCAGAGTCTCTAACATATCATCTTCAATGTCCAGGATACAACCCAGAAGTACTAGACTTATGAGGAAAAAACAGTCAAGTACCAGATTTATGAGGAAACAAAGACACCACCATCCTCAAGAGAAAAGACAGTTAATGGAGACTGACCCTGAGATGACCCAGGTATTGGATTTGCAGAAAAGATTTCAAAACTACAGTAATTCTGTTCAAGGGCATAAAGGAAACAATGCTCATAGTGAATGACCAAATAGGAAACCTTGGCACAGAAACAGAAATATAAAAAAGACCCAAGTACAAATTCTAGAACTGAAAAACATAGTATCTGAAATAAAAAATTTGTTGGATGGATATGACAGCAGATTGGGGAAGACAAAAAAACCAGTTAATTTGAAGACAGGTCAATAGAAACTATCCAATCTAAAGAATAGAGAGAAAAATAAAGAAAAAAAAAAGATAAGCAGACCCCTAGGTACCTGAAGGACAATATAAAATAATCTTACAGAGGCTTAATTAGATTTTGAAGGAAAGGAGAGAGACAGAATGAGGTAGAAAAAATATGTGAAGAAATAATAACCAACAGTTTTCCAAATTTTGTTAAAAGTATTAACCTAAAGTAAATGAACCTCTAAAACACAGTGGTCTGTCCCTTAAGCAGTGAACAATCAGCCTCTGTATCTGTGGATTCTGCTTCTGTGCATGCAGCCAACACAGATGGGAATTTCTGTGTTTGCAGGCTGATTATGTGTGTTTCTCCTAACTGGTATAAAGACCCATTCCTGGCCAGGTGTGGGGGCTCATGCCTGTAATCCCAGCACTTTGGGAGGCTGAGGCGGGTGGATAATGAGATCAGGAGTTCAAGGCCTGACCAACATGGAGAAACCCCGTCTCTACTAAAAATACAAAAATTAGCCAAGTGTGGTGGTGCAAGCCTATAATCCCAGCTACTCAGAGGCTGAGGCAGGAGAATCGCTGGAACCTGGGAGGCAGAGGTTGCAGTGAGCCGAGATGGCACCATTGTACTCCAGCCTGGGCAACAAAAGCAAAACTCCCCATCTCCAAAAAAATAAAATAAAATAAAAAAGACCCATTTCTATAAAGCAAATTGTATGTAATATAAATGAAAGAAACCAGTCAATTACAGGGCCCTGCACTGCAGCCTGTTGTAAAAGGAATCACCAGTCCATGATGATTCTTTTCCTTAAACTGGGTTTTACTTATGGCTTTTTAAAAGGCAGAGCACATAGAGAACCCTTGGTGGCTATGACATCTGCTGTCCTGAGACCCAGCCTGCGGGCCGCAGGAAAGTGAGGTGTCATGGGGTAGATGGGGGAAGAGGCTGTTGCCATGGTTGAGAGCCAGCTAGGGGATCTGATGCTCTGAATGGAGGTGGGATGGGAGTGGGAACTGACCTGAGGCTGGGCCGCAGGATGGCGTAGCCCACGATGAAGTGCACCTTCTCCAGGTTGGACATGGGCCGGTCTGCACCAAGGCCATCAGGCTCCAATGCTTCCTCTCCGATGCTCAGCTGGCTGGCCACCTTGAAAGCCAAAGGCAGCCATCAGGAAAGCTATGATTCTCCCCATCTGCCAAATAGGAAACTGGTGCACGGGGAGGGAAGCAATAGACTAGACCCTGCAGTGGGCCAAGAGCAGAGCTGGGAACAGACAGAGGTTCTGTGCCCTGGGATCACCTGGCCAGTGACCCGGGAGGACCGCTTCAGCTTCATGGAGGAGATATCCTTGGTTCCTTTGTCCTTGCGGCCAGGTCTCTGTGGAAGGAGACAGTTCCCGCAGGAAGGTGAGCGTGGGCTCATCTCAGTGATGCTGACCTCACAACCACCTGGGGTGGAGCACATGTTCCTCTCACCCAGCCATTTCCTGGCCCAATTTATGAAGCACCATGCAGTCCCTCAGCTCAGTGGAGCTTTACCACACACACAGGTGCATGTCCCCATCCTCACTTCCAGATGTGGAAACAGAGGCTCAGGGAAGGCAAGAGACTAGACAAAAGCTGCTCAGTGGGTCACCAGCCCCCAGGGAGGGGCTCAGAGCTATTCTGATACCAAAGCTTGTGCCTCTCTCCAGTAAACCCCTGGGAGGTAGGACTGGGTCTGAGCCCAGGTGCTTAGGACAGCCCTAGGTCATGGTCATTCTCAGTAAAGACAGCAGATGAATCACCTCTGCCACTGCAAGGTGCTCTGTAGGGGATAGGGAGAGCGGGGGCGGGGGCGGGGAGGCCGGGTGGGAGGGAGGGGCCGCACCTTCTCATGATGGTGTCATGAGAAGAATTTGCTGCCACAATTGGAGCTCAGTGCGGGACTGGGCTTGGGTGGGGGTCAGCCTGGTCCAGGGCGAGGCCCTAGCTCCTGGCTGTGTCAAAGCTGGTTTACCATGTAGGGGCTGGCCATGAAACACATGAGCTGGCAAAGTCCATGAGGGCAGTGAGGCTTGCTGGACTCACTGCTCTGTGCCTGGGGCACATCATGGGTACTTAATAAGAGGTGCAGGAAGGAAAACCTGAGATCTGATCTCTGGGAAGCCAGTCCTGCTTCTCCCCATGTTCACACTCCAGAGGTGCTGGTTGGCCAGACTGCCTCCCAGAGTCTTTTCCCGAGTGGCTGCCAGCCTCCAGGTGGGCCCTGTGATCTCTGCCTCCTGAAATTCCTGCCCTGTTTGGGCCCCTGCCACAGCCACAGGTATGTGACGTCCAAGAGTGGACATTTGCACCTTCCTTCTTGCTTTCCTTCTTGGATCGTTCATGCTGGGGGAAGCCATGTTGTGAGGATGCCCAGGCAGCTTTGTGGAAAGGCCCATGTGGCATGGAACGGAGGCCTCTTACCAACAGCCATGTGAGTGAGCCTTCTTGGGAGCCACCCCTGCAGCTGTCAAGTTGACAACAGCCCTGGGGGACAGCTTGATCGCAACCTCATGAGGGACTCTGAACAGGAAATATGCAGCTAAGCTGCTCCTGACCCTCAGAAACTGTGTGAGAGATAATGAATTGTGTGCTATTTTAAGGAATTAGGTTTGGGGATGGGGTAATTTGTTACACAGCTGTGGATACCTAACACACTCTGGCAGAGCCCACATCTCCAGAGATCAGGGAGTCAGGGCTTGGGCCTGGGCAGTTCTCTGTAATTCCTGGACAAGGTTGGCCATGTGATGAGGCTACAGACTCTTTTAGATTCCTATGCAGTCTGCACACAGGACCCCACAGGTATTGAGCTGAGTTCCAGCTGGTCACCTGGCACATGGGGAAGTCATGGGCTCCTGCCACTTGTGGGCCACTGAGTGCTGTCACTGCTATGTAGTTTCTTTGGACTATTTTTGATTAATTCTGCTAAGATTACAGCATGCAAATGGACCTTAGGAAGGACTTCTGACCAAAAATGGATGTGAATTAACTTTCATTAGAGGGCAGGGTAGAACACAGGTCAGGAGCTTGGTCTTTGAATTCAGCAGAACGGATTCAAAGCCCAGGTTCCATACACATATCCGCTGCAAGTGGGGGCAGGTCATTTCAGTTCTTTGTTTCTTTAGCTGTAAATAAATATAGTCATTCCTACCTTGTAGGGTTGGCCCACCTGGGAATTGAATGAAGAGAAGCAACTGGCACATAGCAGGCCGTCAGTCAATAACACCTGTTGTTACCATTGTTACGTGCATCTGAATCTGGCTCAGTCCAGGGCACCCTCTCCATTAATGACTGTATAATTCCAAAAGCCCGGGGTGGAGATTCATAAGCTCCCGAGCACGGCTCTAGACTGCAAGTGCCCATGCCCTGGCCTGGGGGCTCGGTTCAGTGGGTGAGGCTGAGGAGAGGCTCCAGGTCTTGTCTCTCCGTCCTGCCCAGCTGCCCCAGGGCCTGGGCCCTAGTAGGCACCTGGCGGGTGTCGCCCTCCTCTGCCCCCCGCTTGCCTGTGCAGATCCACCGTGCTGTAGAGCCTGGGCGCCATGCTCCCTGCCCAGCGTGTCGTGGATCTGCCGCATCACTGAGCCGCCCTGCTGGTTGCTCCTCGCATACAGCACTGGCTCTGGGAGGTCGCCCATGAACCTCAGGATGACGTTCCACACGGCCAGGGCGGCCTGGGGAAGCAAGACAGAAGGCCCAGTGGGAACCCAGTGGTGACCCCAGCCCCTTCCTTCTTCCCCCTGAGCCATAGCTCCGACCCCAGGCTTGGGGCTGGCCTGAGCCTACTAGAAGCCAGTGAACCCTGGTACCAAGCAGTCGGCGTCATCTTCGTGGTAGAGCAGTGGGTATCGGAGGGGCCGCCGGATGTGGGTGTGGCTGGCTGACTTCTGGAAGTAAGTCACAGCAAACTTGGGGAAGGTGTACTCGGCCAGGCCATCCATGTCCTCCTCAGGCTCCTCCACCATGGGGATTGCGTCCAGGTCAACCTCAGGCAGCTTCTCGGTCTTTGATTCCAGATCCTGGGGCCAGCGAGGGAGAACGCAGGTCAGCAGGGCTTTCAGGTAACAACCAACGTATCAGCTGGCTGTCCAGCAGGCTGGGCAGCACGGGGGCTGTGGCATTACCCCACTCCCTCAGGTGCTGGGGACCACCCATGCCCACATTCAGTGGGCTCAGGTGGGCTGCCGTGTGCCAGCACAGGGCTCTCTACACACCCCCTCCTCCCTGCTGGGCAGGGTCAGTACTCCTCCTGCCCTCTCCCCTTCTGGCCCCACCCTCAGACACTGTCCTCTGCCGCATGCACCATCCTCAATGAAGCTTCCCCAGTCACACTGCAGAGCAGTGGCCTCAAAGGTGCTCTGGGGGTGCCCGGGTGGGGTCAAATATGCTCAGGGAATGCCGTGTGATGGAGAGCTCAGTGGCATTGGTAGAGAAGGCTCTAGGAAGTCTTGCAGGTGGGAAACCTGCCTGACTCGAAGCCTGTGACCACAGAACCCATGCACGCTCCCCTCTTGTGTGCAGGATCAGCAGGCTGCAGCACGCACTTCACCACTGCTCTGGCTTCTCGGGGAGCCGAGAGGTGGACTGAGGTCAAGGACTGGGCAGGCTTCCCTATCCCCACCCTGGGCCGGATGGTGGTCACCAGGCTTGTGTTACCTCAAAGTGCGATGGGGCCTGACCCTCCTGGCCCCCGATCATGGCAGGGAGGAAGCCGAACACCTTCTCTACCATCTCCGTGTCGGTGACGGTGTCGTAGATAGATTTGCACTTCTTGGCAGGGAGAGCGCCTTGGCTCTTCTGGGCCTCAGCCGGGATGACCAGCGGTACCTGCACACCCATGGGGGAAGGTTCCCACAGGTCCAGCAGGACTCATGGGGCCCAGCCCTGCTTACTCCACAGGGCAAGGACCTCCCAGAAGCCAAGTAAGCCTCATCCTGCCATCATCTGCCCAAATCAATAGTCTGCTCTGAAGTAATAGATTTTAACAGCTAGGTGGTCAGAGGTCAACCAGCCAGGGCTTTCCCTTTCCCAGTGATGATCAGAGCTCCAGAGAGGTGAGGTTGCTGCTTGTCCCTGCCCTCCGATGGTCTTTAAGGGACCCCTTCAAACTCCAGGGACCCCCCTAGGAACTCAGCTGCACAACCACTGCTCAGGTCCCTTCATTCAAAGGGCATCGAGGTTCTACCAGGAGATGTCCCCAGGGGCTGCAGTAACCAAGTCAAAGATCAGAGTGTTTTGCAGCCAGCTGGGGGCATGCGGGTGCCGACACATGCTGCTGACGTGTCTGGGGGTGCATCCTCTCACTTGCTCTGTTCACTGTATTTATTAGCAGTGTGCTCAGTAGGCCAAGTTTTCATCCATGGAGCAGAAGTCGACATTATCCTAGCTCCTTTGTCATATCACAACTTCCAAATGAGTCAAGTGTGAAGGCTGAGTCTTGGTACTCAAGGGAGGAAATGGGATCATTTTCTTGGTGCTGTTCTCCTGCTCCCTGTCCTCCCAGCCCCCCAGACACTCAGCAGCTCCCCTTGGTATTAATATTTCTCTGTCCCTAAGCTGTCACACACAGCCCAGTAACTAGGGCACTTTGCTCTCTTCCATGGACCTGGGGCCTTTCTCAGATTGTCTGGCCCAGGTTTGCTGCCCCTTCCAGGGGACCAGCCATCCCTGCCCCCAAAATCATCTCCAAGGTGAAAGGGAGGGGACCTCAGCTCACCCTCCAGGTTCAAGACTAAGACTGTCCCGTTGACCTGCTGCCTCTCCCTTGATATACCCTGCCTGCCCCTGGGTGGCGGCCACGGCTCCCTAGCCTTGCAGAGTCATTGTAGCACTGACTTTGAACTGGGAGAAGAGGGTGTGTCTCTTGTGATGTCTACATCTCAGCCCAGGTGCCTGCCAATTTGCCTCTTGTGTCCTGTATCCTTGCTGTGCTCTTGAGTAATTGGACAGATTTTAATGTCCTGGCTTGTGGTGGGGGCGGGGGCAGGGGGATTTTCCAAAGTGGTGAGCTCTCTACATAGTCGCTCACGCCTCCTTCTGGCCCTCACCCACTGGGGCCCCAGTCAGCCCCACCTGCCCAAGAGGCCAGGTGACCACTTACACTGGCTTTCCTCTGCTGGAAGTTGCGCCGGGCAGCCATGCCTCTGGCATGGGCCTGAATGACCACCACTGCCTTCCTCTTGGCCTGGACTTGCTGGCGCACCAAGTATCCCCTGCACAGGGCTTGCAGCTGGACCATCCTCTGCCGCATGGCCTGGTACTGCCTCGCCAGCAGCTGGCTCCGGACCATAGCCTGCAGGCGCTCAAAGCCCACGAGGATCTGCAGAGGCAAGAGAGAGGTGGGCTCAGGGGCGAGAACACCTTCCCCAGGGAACAAAGAGGGGTGCTTCCCAGGACACCGTGCAAGATAGATTTACAGCTAGTTTTGTTTTGGCAAAGGGCTGGTGCTAGAATGGTACACACCTATGACCACAAGAATAATGAGTTATTACTTGCAAAGTACTTAGAACAGAGCCTGATGTGCAAGTAAGCGCTAACTAAGCCTTTGTGAAATGGCATAAATAATAAAGTGGCCTCCTTGGGGCCGTGGATAGAGAGAATGGATGTGGATTTCACACGGGAGAGTGGACTCCTGAGGCCCTGCCATCCACATCTGCCAGCCAAGTTCAGCTGACTTGCCCACGGGCTAGTGCACCTGTGTGGGGGCCTGCGGCCAAGCAAATCTCTCAGGGCATCTTTAAAGTAAAAGGGCAATAAGAAATGGATGAACCTCCGCGTCAATGCCGCAAACATCTCCTGGGCCACGGCAGGCCCTGAGCTTGCCGAACACCCACCCAATGGGTTGGCTTAAGAGCTTGGAAGTCACAGCCTGTCATCAAAACCCCAGCTCTGTGGTTTACTAGTTTCATGCTCTTGGGGAAACCACTCAACCCCTCTATGCCTCAGTTCCTTGATGTACAGAGTTGGTTTAATGTTAAATAAAATGATGTATGTGAAGCAATGGGCCCACACAGGTCAGCTACTCTCATGCCCTTGGTGAGCATGGAGTGCAGGTGGGCCCGGGCCAGTCTTGCTGATGTGACCATTTCATGTCACAACCAGTCACATCCATGACAAAAGCAAGTGGCCAAGTGACATGGGCACAGCCATAGTTGCTCTAGTTCATTTCTTTTTTTTTTGAGCAGATACTCGTTAATAAATGATGAGTACTTGAAAAAGTACAGAATGATGAGTGCTTGATTAAGTACAGAAAAAGTACTTTAAACAAAGAATAATCAATCCATGGACTTATTTTTATGGTCTGCAAGTTGGGAAAAGACAGGAGTTATTCCATTCCAGAGCAAGACAACCTAGTCTGGCTCTAAAGATGCCCCAAATTCTGCCAAATATTTTGAAGGCTACAGACCATGGGGCTGGAGATTAGCTAAGAAGCGACTGTGTGGGATGCTGAGGTCTGATCATTTTAAATCTCTGTGTCACGTCTGTGAGTGACTTGATCCTTCCTGCCTGAGGTCCCTCATTCAGAGAAACAAACTTCACCAATCTGTCTTTTACTAGAGAGTTACCCGCGGGTCTCGTGGGCCCAGCTGCCCCCGTGAGCTCTCTCACCAGCTTGAAATTCCTCCTGTTGTAGTAGCCTCTCCACCAGGCCTGCAGGGTCACCGCTGCCCGCCTCTGCCTCAGGAACTCCTTCCTAGAAGGGCAATGCAAGCCACACACATGTAACAACTCCAGATGGTTTAAAGCCTCTAGGGGAGAAAAACTGATTTGGAAGGGAAGAGGGATGGTGAAATGCTGGGAAAAATGAATATGTACAATCCTTTCTCAGAAGGTGTTACAGACCAAAAGACACACAGGCAGGTCAGGAACAAAAACATCTACTATTAGCAACCCAAATTTGTAAATGATGACAGTCTAGTTTTTCCTTTCTTAGATGGAGTTTCACTCTTGTTGCCCAGGCTGGAGTGTAATGGCACAATCTCAGCTCACTGCAACCTCTACCTCCTGGATTGAAGTGATTCTCCTGCCTCAGTCTTCCAAGTAGCTGGGATTACAAGCACCTGCCACCATGCCTGGCTAATTTTTGTATTTTTAGTAGAGACAGGGTTTCACCATGTTGTCCAGGTTGGTCTTGAACTCCTGACCTCAAACGATCCACCCACCTGGGCCTCCCAAAGTGCTGGATTACAGGCATGAGCCACCGCACCTGGTTGGCAGTCCAGTTTTTTTAAGTTATCGGAAAACTCTTCTTCATTCCCTGTACCCTCAAAGATAAAGGGATAAAACTTACTTTTCACTTTTTATTGCAGACGCCCCTCCCCTGGCCACTAGCCCAGGGCTGGACATGGAGAAGAAAACCTGAAAGCTGGGCTCTGGCAAGGTGGAGTCACTCCCAGGTGAGCTCTGTGCATGTAGATGTGGGCATGCCTCAATTTATTATGATATCACTTCACTCTATTGCACTTTGCAGATACTGTGTTTTTACACACTGAAGGTCTGTGGAGCCATGAGCTAGTCTATTGGTATCATTTTTCCAACAGCAAGTGCTCATGTCATGTCTGTATCACGTTTTGGTAATTCTTGCAATATTTCAAATTTTTCATTGTTACTAATCTGTGATCTTTAATGTTACAACTGGAATTATTTTGGGGCACCACAAATTACACCCATATGATGGCGAACTTAATCAATAAATGTGTGTGTTCTGACTGCCCCACAAACCATTAGTGCCCCATCTCTCTCCCTTTTCTCTGTTCCCTATTCCCTGAGACACGGCGATATTGAAATTAGGCCAATTAATAACTCTATAATGGCCTCTAAGTGTTCATGTGAAAGGAGGCATCTCATTTCCCTCACTTTAAATCAAAAGTGATAAATGATTAAACTTCATGAGGAAGGCCTGTTGAAAGCTGAGACAGGCCAAAAGCCACGTTGTGAACACAAAGGAAAAGTTCCTGAAGGAAATTAAAGGTGCTACTCCAGTGATCACGTGAATGATGAGGAAGTGAAACAGCCGTCTTGCTGATACGGAGAAAGTTTTTGTGGTCTGGATAGAAGATCAAACCAGCCACATTTTCTGAAGCCAAAGCCCAATCCAGAGCAAGATCCTAACTGTCTTCAATTCTGTGAAGGCTGAGAGAGGTAAGGAAGCTGCAGAAGAAAAGCATAAAGCTATCAAGATTTGATCCAAGACGGCCGAATAGGAACAATTCTGCAGTGCAGTTCCAGCGAGAACAACACAGAGGGTGAGTGATCACTGCATTTCCAAACGACTCATTACTGCCCACAGACCAGGAGACTCCCAGGCTGAAAAGTGCCACGAGTTTCCAGCACAAACAGCTGGTACAGTGGGTCTCGGCACAGAAACTCATACAAATCTGGGCGGCCATTTCAACTGGCACCTGGAATGCCTGGGAGACAGAGCCACCCATTCAACTGAAAAAAAGAGGGCTGAAACAGGGAGCCAGGTGATCTGGCTTGGAGGGTCCCACCCCCACAAAGACCAGCAATCTGGAATGCCCTGGATTGAGAGTTTTGCAGCAAGCACAGCTGGGCCTGGGATGGTCCAGCTTTGTAGGGAGAAGGGCGTCCACCATTACTGAGGCAGTCCACATTACTGAGGCAGTCTGCCATTACACAGGCAGTCGGCCATTACTGGGGCAGACCGCCATTGCTGAGGCAGGTCTAACTATACCTCTATAAACAAAACTGCAGGGAAGTTCACACAGCAGCTGGGCAGAGCCCACACAGCTCAGCAACACCTCTGCTGGCAGACTGTGACTAGGCTACCTCCTTGCTGGGCAGGGCATCTCTGAAAAAAGGCAGCAGCATGTCAGGAACTTATAAATAAAGCCCCACCTTCCCAGGACAGAGCACTTGGGAAAAAAGGTGGTTTTGAGTTCTGCTGCAGCAGACTTAAATGTACTTGCCCAGCAGCTCTGAACAGAACAAGGGAGCTCGAAGCTCAGCACTTGAGCTCATATAAGGGACAGACTGTCTCCTCAAGCAGCTCCCCAACCCCCGTATAGCCAAAGAGACACCTCATAAAGGAGATCTCAGGCTGACATCTGGCGAGTATCCTTCTGGGATGAAGACAGAAGAAACTGGCAGCAACCCTTACTGTTCTGCAGCCGCCACAGGTGATCCCCAGGCAAGCAGGGTCTGGAGTGGACCTCCAGCAGAGGGGCCTGACTATTAGAAGGAAAACTAAAAAACAGAAAGAAATAACTTGAACATCAACAAAAAGGACATCCACTCAGGGACCCTATCCAAAAGTCACCAACTACGAAGGCCACAGGTAAATAAATCCACAAAGATAGGAAGAAACCAGCGCAAAAAGGATGAAAACACCCAAAACCAGAACACCTCTCCTCCTCCAAGGAATCACAACTCCTCAAAACAGCATGGTACTGGTAACAAAACAGAGATATAGCCCAATGGAACAGAACAGAGGCCTCGGAGGCAACACCACATATCTACAACCATCTGATCTTTGACAAACCTGACAAAAGCAAGCAATGGGGAAAGGATTCCCTGTTTAATAAATGGTGTTGGCAAAACTGGCTAGCCATGTGCAGAAAGCAGAAACTGGACCCCTTCCTGATACCTTATACTGAAATTAACTCCAGATGGATTAAAGACTTAAAACATAAGACTTAACATCATAAAAACCCTAGAAGAAAACCTAGGCAGAACCATTCAGGACATCATGACTAAAACACCAAAAGCAATGGCAACAAAAGCCAAAATAGACAAATGGGATCTAATTACACTCCCAAGCTTCTGTACAGAAAAAGAAACAATCATTAACGTGAACTGGCAACCAACAGAATGGGAAAAAATTTTTGAAATCTACCCATATGACAAAGGGCTAATATCCAGAATCTACAAAGAACTAAAACATATTTACAAGAAACAAGTAAACCCATTCAGAAGTGGGCAAAGGACATGAACAGACACTTTTCAAAAGAAGACAGCTATGAGGACAACAAACATATGAAAAATGCTCATCATCACTGGTCATTAGACAAATGCGAATCAAAACCGCATTGAGATACCATCTCACACCAGTTAGAATGGTGATCATTAAAAAATCTGGAGACAACAGATGCTGGAGAGGATGTGGAGAAATAGGAACACTTTTACACTGTTGGTGGGAGTGTAAATTAGTTCAACCATTGTGGAAGACACTGTGGTGATTCCTCAAGGGCCTAGAAATAGAAATTCCATTTGACCCAGCAACCTCATTACTGGGTATATATCAAAGGATTATAAATCATTCTATTATAAAGACATATGCACATGTATGTTCATTGTGACACTGTTTACAATAGCAAAGACCTGGAACCAACCCAAATGCTCATCCGTGATAGACTGGACAAGGAAAATGTGGCATATATACACCATGGAATACTATGCAGCCATAAAAAACGATGAGTTTGTGTCCTTTGTAGGGACATGGATGAATCTGGAAACCATAATTCTCAGCAAACTGACACAAGAACAGAAAATCAAACACCGCATGTTCTCACTCATAAGCGGGTATTGAACAATGAGAACACATGGACATAGGGAGGGGAGCATCACACACTGGGGTCTGTTGGTAGGGAATTGGGGAGGGACAGCGGGTAGTAGGGAGGTGGGGAGGGATAACATGGGGAGAAATGCCAGATATAGGTGATGGGGGGATGGAGGCAGCAAACCACATTGCCATGTATGTACCTATGCAACAATCCTGCATGATCTGCACGTGTACCCCAGAACATAAAGTACAATAAAATACATATATTTTCAAAAAAGCTATCAAAGTTTGGGTCATGAGGTTTAAGGAAAGAAGCCACCTCTATAACATAAAAGTGCAAGGTGAAGCAGCAAGTGCTGATGGAGAAGCTAGCTAAGGTCATTGATGAATGTGGCTGCACTAAACAACAGATTTTCAATGTAGACAAAACAGCCTTATACTGGAAGAAGATGCCACCAGAACTTTTACATGTAGAGAGAGGTCAATGCTTGGCTTCAAATCTTTAAAGGAGATGCTAACTCTCTTATTAGCAGCTTATGAAGTTGGTGACTTTAAGCTGAAGCCAATGCTAATTTACCACTCTGAAAAATCCTAGGGCCCTTAACAATCATGTTAAAGCTACTCTGCCTGTAATCTAGAAAGGAAGCAACAAAGCCTGGATGACAGCATGCCTATTTATAGCATGGTTTACTGAATATTTTAAGGCCACCATTGAGACCTACTGCTCAGAAAAAAAAGATTTCTTTCAAAATACTACTGCTCATTGACAATGCACCTGGCTACCTAAGAACTCTGATGAAAACGTGCAAGGAGATTCATGTTTTTATGCTTGTGAACAAAACATCCATCCTGCAGCTCACAGATCAAAGAGTAATTTGGACTGTCAAGTCTTATTTAAGAAATAAATGCCATAATCTATAGCTGCCATAGATAGTAATTCTTCTAATAGATCTGGGTAAAGTCATTGAAAACCTTCTGGAAAGGTTTCACCATTTTAGATGCCACTAAGAACATTCATGATTCAGGAAAGAAGGCCAAAATATCAACATTAACAGGAATTTAGAAGTTGATTCCCATCTTCATGAATGTCTTTGAGGGGTTAAGACTTCAGTGGAGGAAGAAACAGCATGTGTAGTGGGAACAGCAAGAGAACTAGAATTAGAAGTGGAGCCTGGGCCGGGCGCGGTGGCTCACGCCTGTAATCCCAGCACTTTGGGAGGCCCAGGTGGGCGGATCATGAGGTCAAGAGATCGAGACCATCCCGGCCAACATGGTGAAACACCGTCTCCACTAAAAATACAAAAATTAGCCGAGCATGGTAGCGTGCGCCTGTAGTCCCAGCTACTTGGGATGCTGAGGCAGGAGAATTGCTTGAACCTGGGAGGCAGAGGTTGCAGTGACCCGAGATCACACCACTGCATTCCAGCCTGGCACCTGGCAACAGAGTGAGACTCTGTCAAAAAAAAAAAAAAAAAAAAAA
>NW_022437080.1:3013537-3143400 GCF_009761245.1 Sapajus apella
TTTGTTTTGTTTTGAGACAAGGTCTCACTCTGCTGCCCAGGCTGGAGTGCAGTGGTGTGATCTCAGCTCATGGCAACCTTCACCTCCCAGGCTCAAGTAATCCTTCCACCTCAGCCTCCTGAGTAGCTGGGACTACAGGCACACACCACCAAGCCTGGCTAACTTTTTGTATTTTTAGTAAAGATGAGATTTTGTCATGTGGCTCAGGCTGTTCTCAAACTCCTGGGCTAAAGTAATCCACCTGCCTCAGTCTCCCACAGCGCTAGGATTACAGTCATGAGCCACCTCGTCCAGCCAGGAGTTGCTTCTTATAGATGAGAAAAGAAAGTTTTGTTGGGTTTTTCTTCCTTTCTTTGTTTTCTTTTTTGGAGACAAGGTCTCACTCTGTCATCCAGGCTGAAGTGCAGTGGCGTCATCAGTGCTCACCATAACTTTGAACTCCTGGCCTCAAAGATCCTCCTACCTCAGCCTCCCAAATAGCTGGGACTACAGGCATGCACCACCATGCTCAGATATTTCTTTATTTTTCTTTTGTAGAGACGAGGTCTCAGTATGTTGACCAGGCTAGTTTTGAACTCCTGGCCTCAAGTGATCCTCTTGCCCAAGCTCTCAAAATGCTGGGATTACAGGTATGAGCTATTGTGCCTGGCCAACACTTTCTGATGTTATTCTAAATGTATATAGAGAAGATATTTAATAAAATTATATTACATATGAAAGAAGGTAAATGGACATAAAAGGAGGTAAAATTTCTATACTTCACTGGAAGTGGTAAAATGATGACACCAGTAGATCCTTTCTCTCTGTGTGTATGTTTATAATGTGACACCTAACACAACCACTTTAGAAAGCTATAAAAAAGATATGTATTTTAACACATTGCAGATAAATCAAAATGGAATTCTTAAAAATTTTTAAATAAGCCATAGAAAGGCAGAAAAAAGAAAACATTAAAATATAAAGGAGAGAGGAAAAAATAGAAAACAAAAAATAAAATGGAAGACTAGAGCTGTAACATGAATAATTACATTATATGTAAAAGGCCTAAATACAGTAAGTCCTCACTTAATGTTATTGATATCTTCTCGGAAACTGAGGCTTTGAGTGAAATGATATGGAAAGAAACCAACTGTTTTCTCATCAACAGTATAATGAAACCACATTGAAGGGAAAAATGATATTTGAGTACCTGCTTTATATTCTTAGAAAGCCATAGTTTCCAACAATCTATTGACGATGTTAAGGGAGAATTTAGTGTATGCTAATGACAAGACAGAGACTGGCAGAATGGATTGAAAAACATGACCCAATTACATAGCGTCTATGAGAAACTCACTTAACATATATAGGTAGGCTGAAAGCAAAACAATGAAAAATATAGATCATGTAAATAGTAATCAAAACAGGAGTGGCTATATTAATAGCAGATAAAATAGACCTCAGAGCAAAGGAAATAACCAGAGACAGAGGATATTACATGATAATAAAAAGCACATCCACAAAGACATAGCAATCCTAACTGTGTATTCACCAAACAAAGCTGCAAAATACGTGAAGCAAAAATGATAAAACTTAAATGGAAAAGGGAAATCCACAATTATAACTAGAGACTCTCTCAACAATTGGTAAAACACATAGACAGAAAATCAGCAATAATGTAGACTTCAACACCGCTATTGACAACAAGATCTAACTGACATTTTTCAGAGCACGCCACCAAATAACAGCAAAATTTATGTTCTTTCCAAGTGCCTTAGAATATATACCAAGAGAGGATGTATCTTGGGCCATAAAGGAAACTTCAACATATTTAATAGAACTCAATTCCTACAGAGTGTGTTTCTTACCATAGTGAAATCAAACTAGAAGTCAATGACAAAATGATAACAGGAAAATCTCTAAACACTTGAAAACTAAACAACATATTTGTAAATTTTTACAGAGGAAATTTCAAGGAAAATTAAAAATTTTTTCCTGAATGCAAGTGAATGAAATTGAGTGAACTAAATGAAAGTATAACATGTAAACATTTGTGAAACACAGCTAAAGCAGTGCTGAGAGATTTATATCACTCCACATTAGACAAGAGGAAAAACCTTGAATTAATAATCTAATCTCCTGCTCAGGAATCTAGAAGAAGAAGGGGAAAATACACCCAAAGTTGGAAGGACAGAAATAATGAAAGAGCAGAAATTAAGGAAGTTAAAAATAAAAAATTAGAAAAGAAGTAATGAAACCAAAGACTGGTTCTTTGAAGAGGACAAAAATTCTTATTATTTTTTTTGAGATAGACTCTCACTCTTGTTGTCCAGGCTGGAGTGCAATAGGCAATCTCAGGTCACCACAATCTCTGCCTCCCAGGTTCAAGCGATTCTCCTGCCTCAGCATCCCAAGTAGCTGGAATTACAGGTGCCTGCCACCACACCTGGCTAATCTTTGTATTTTTAACGGAGACAGGGTTTCACCATGTTGGTTAGGCTGGTGTCAAACTCCTGACCTCAAGTGATCTGCCCGCCTTGCCCTCCAAAGTGCTGGGATTATAGGTGTGAGCCACTGTGCCCGGCCAGGACAAGGAAATTGACAAATCTTTAGCAAGACTGATAAATAAAAAATGGGGAAGATATAAATGGCCAATATCAGGAACGAAACAAGAGATATCACTATAAAGTCTGCACATATCAAGAAGAAAATAAGGTAATACTATGAACAAATTGACACGCATACATTTGACAGCTTAGATAACATGGGTCAATTCCTCAGAAAGCACAAATTACCACAACTCACTCAATATGAAATAGATAATTTGAATCATTCCTGTAACTATCAAATAAGCTGATTTTATAATTTAAAAACTCCCTATAAAAACAATTCCCAGGCCCAGATGTTTTCACCGGAGATTTCTGCCAAATACTTAAAGAAAAATTTACACCAATTCTACACAATTTGTTCCAGAAAACAGAAAGGAAGAAACACTTCCTAATTCATTTTATGCAGCCAGTGTTACTCTGATACCAAAACCAGAAAAGACAAAAGAAAAAAAATTCTCAGGCTTAGTGAATATAGTTGTAAAAATCCTTAATGAAACATTAACAAACAGCATTCAGCAACATAAAAAAGAATTATATGCTATGACCAAGTGGAGTATCCTCCAGGAATGCAAAGCTGATTCGATAGTTAAAAATCAGTAAATGTAAACCATGCATTAAAAAGCTAAAGAAAAAAAAATCTGATATCATTATCAACTGATGCAGAAAAAAATTCTATATTCAACACTTGTTCATGATAAAAACCTCCCAGAAAACTAGGAATATGGGACGCTTTCTCGACTTGAGAAAGGGCATCTATGAAAAACCTACAGCTAACAGTATGTTTAATGGTTAAAGTCTGAGTGCTTTCCCCCTAAGATAAAGGACAAAGCAAAGATATCTGCTCTCACCACTAATAATACTGGATGTTCTGGCCACTGCAATAGACAAGAAAAGGAACTAAAAGGCACAGGGAGAAAGAAAGAAAGAAAGAAAGAAAGAAAGAAAAGAAAGAAAAGAAAGAAAAGAAAGAAAAGAAAGAAAAGAAAGAAAGAAAGGAAAGAAAGAAAAGAAAGAAAGAAAAGAAAGAAAAGAAGGAAGGAAGGAAGGAAGGAAGGAAGGAAGGAAGGAAGGAAGGAAAGAAAGTTGTCCCTATTTGCAGATGACAGGATGATCTACACAGAAAATTCTAAGGAATTTATAAAAAGTCAGTTCAGCAGGCCTGCAGGAAATGAAGTCAACACACAAAAATTCAACATATTTCTATTTGCTAGCAATGAATATACCAATGTCAAAATGAAAAATATAGTACCATTTATAATGGCTAAAAAATACATGTAAATCTAATAAAACATGTATAGGGTTTGCGTGCTAAAAACTACAAAACATGATTGCATGAAATCAAATAAGATCTAAATAAAGAGAGCTACGTATCATGTTCACGGATTGGAAGACGGGTTTCATAGAGATGTTCATTCTCAAATTGCTATAAAGCCTATTACTATCAAAAATCCCAGCAAGGTTTCTCTTTTTTTTTTTTTGTGGATATATACAAGATTATTTTTATATGTACATGGAAATGCAAAGGAACTAGAATAACTAAAACATGTTTGAAGAAGCAAAGTAGGAAGAATTAGTTGACATAGCTTTAAGACTTATTATATAACTACAATAAACAGGATGCTGTAGCACTGTGGAGAGATACATTCAGTGGTCAAAGGAACGGGAGAGAGAACCTAGAAATAGACCCACACCACTAAGTTTTGTTAAAGATGTAAAAGCAATTCATTGATGGAAGGATAGATATTTTTGTGAATAATATTGGAGCAATATGTATCCATAGGAAAAAAAATTTAAAAGAACCTTGACCTAAGTGTCATGATCTATACAAAAATTAATTCAAAATGGGCAGGAGTTTGAGGCCAGCCTGGGTAACATGATGAAACCCTGCCTCTACAAAAAAATACAAAAATTAGCCAGGTGTTGTGGTGGGCACCTCTACATCCAGCTACATTGGAGGCTGAAGTGGGAGGGTAGCTTGAGCCCGGAAGGCAGAGGTTGCAGTGAGCCAAGATTGTGCCACTGCACTCCACCCTGGTTGGCTGTATATAACATTTTTGTATCTTTTTAAACATGTTAGAGATGTGTGTGTGTGTATGTATATATACATATAAACATATACATATTATAGATGCAAGCGATAACCTGGATGAATCTCCAGAGAAACATGCTGAGTGAAAAAAGCCCACCCCAGGCTGCATGTTATATAATTTCATGTATATAACATTTGTGCAATGGCAACATTCTAGAAATGGAGAACAGATCGGAGGTTGCCGGGGTTAAGCAGGTCTGGGGGCGAGTGTGAGGAAGGGGGCGAGACTAAACGAGGCCCCAGAAGGAGTCCTGGGGGTAAGATGTTTCTACTGGGGGAAACGGGTGAAGAGTATACGGTGATCTTTCTGTATTGTTCCTTGCGATTACATGGAAATCTACAATAATCCAAAAACAAAAAGTTTAATTTAAGATGTCGGGAGTCAGGGTGGCCAGCCTGCCTGGCCTCTGACCACGTGGGCCTGCTCAGTCAGATGTGACCTGCTGTCCTGAGGTCGGCAGCACAGGGCCTGGCCCCGAACGGGCCTCCGGCTTCCCAGCAGCAGAGCTGCCTCTCCAGCTCTGGGCCCCAGCTCCCCGCCCCCTGCCCTGCTCTCTGTGGCCTCATTCCCTATTCCCGGGGCTGGCTGTCTTCTCCCACTTTCTCAAGCCTGGGTTTCCAGCCCTTTTTATGGTGGCTCAGGAACCCAGATGAGGGTGGGGCTAGGGAGCAGCGCTGCTGATCCACCGATCCTGGATTGCAACTCAAGCGGTATCCGCTTACTGGCCAGGGAATCGAGGCAAAGCCAGGGTTTTTTTTTCCCTCTAAAAGCAAACTGCCTCACAACCCAAACCCATATGCTTTGACCTAATCAAAGTGGAATGTCAAATCCTGGTTGAGAGCAGGGCTGACCCTTCATTTGGCTCCCGTCTCTTGCATACGAAGTGCTTTTTGTTTTTTCCAAACATTCCGATAATGTATCCAAATTCTCTGGCTAATACGGGCTGCAATGTCCCTAACTGGAAGACACTGGAAGATCTCAGTAACCCCTGGGAGGGCCCAGTAGGAACATGTGATCCTGGTTGTGGGCTGCAGGCGTGCGTGGGGACACTGTGGGCAGGAGTGGGCTGGGTGGGGTGGGGGGGGGTAGCACCTGTATCTGTAGCCTCGCAGGACTCTCTGGATGCTGAGTGCTGCTCTGTCCAGCATCTGGCTTCTCTGTACCTCCAGCAGAGTGTCCTGATGATCCTGGAAGGGAGAGACACTGTCACCGGGCTGCCCACCCTCACTCCACAGCCCCTGCCTGGGGCTAGGGCTCTGTCTCCAGAAGGTAGCATCTCTCAGACTTCTCCCAGGAGGGCAGGCCAGAGAAGGGGACCCTCAAAGTGACCTTGATGTGGCTCAGACACAGGAGCTGCAACTATACCTCCCAGCCCAATCCAAGAACTTCTTACGTTAGCTCTTTCTTCTTGCCAATTCAATCTGGCATCCTTCATTTCTGCTCTGAAGAATTCAAGAGGGGTCACAAAATTTTCCTGAAATTGTGTTTTATTTCCCAAAATTATGTGACATTTGCATTCAACTGTATAAGAGCCTCATGCTTGTTTCAATATGAAAATGTTTCCCTCAATAATGGTGGGGGACTTTAATATCCCACTGTCAGTATCAGACAGATTATCGAGACAGAAAATTACCAAAGATATATAGGACTTGAACTCAGCTCTGGATCAAGTGGACCTGAGAGATATCTACAGAACTCTCCACCCCAAAACAACAGAGTATACATTCTTCTTGGTCCACATGGTGCTTACTCTAAAATTGATCACATAATTCTAAGTAAAACACTCCTCAGTAAATGCAAAAGAACTGAAATCATAACAAGCAGTCTCTCAGACCACAGTGCCATCAAATTAGATCTCAAGATTAAGAAACTCACTCAAAACCACACAACTACATGGAAATTGAACAACCTGCTCCTGAATGACTCCTGGGTAAATAATGAAATCAGGAAGTTCTTTGAAACCAATTAGAATAAAGAGACAACGTACCGGAATCTCTGGGACACAGCTAATGCAGTGTTAAGAGGGAAAGCTATAGCACTAAATGCCCATATCAGAAAGCTTGAAAGATCTGAAATCGACACCCTGACATCACAACTAAAATAACTAAGAACCAAGAGCAAACAAACTTCAAAACGAGCAGAAGACAAGAAATAACCAAGATCAGAGCAGAACTGGAAGCACAGATACGAAAAACTCTTCAAAAAGTCGTTGAATCCAGGGACTGGTTTTCTGAAAAAATCAATGAAATAGATAGACCACTAGCTAGACTAAAAAAGAAGAAAAGACAGAAGAATCCAACAGACACAATAAAAAATGATAAAGGGGCTATCACTACCGACCTCACAGAAATACAAACTACCATCAGAGAATACTACAAACACCTCTACGCAAATAAACTAGAAAATCTAGAAGAAGTGGATAAATTCCTGGACACATACACCCCCACCAAGACTGAGCCAGGAAGAAGTTGAATCCCTGAAAAGACCAATAACAAGTTCTGAAATTGAGGTAATAATAAACAGCTCACCAACCAAAAAAAGCCCAGGACCAGATGGATTTACAGCTGAATTCTACCAGAAGTACAAAGAGGAGCTCATACCCTTTCTTTCGAAACTATTCCAAACAATTGAAAAGGAGGGACTCCTCCCTGACTCATTCTATGAGGCCAGCATCATCCTGACCAACACCTGGCAGAGACACAACAAAACAAGAAAACTTCAGGCCAATATTCCCGATGAATGTCGATGCAAAAATTCCCAATAAAATACTGGCAAACTGAATACAGCAGCACATCAAAAACTTATACAGCACGATCAAGTTGGCTTCATCCCCAGGATGCAAGGCTGGTTCAACATACACAAATCAATAAACATAATTCATCACATAAACAGAACCAAAGACAAAAACCACATGATTATCCCCATAGACGCAGAAAAGGCCTTCAATAAAATTCAACATCCCTTTATGTTAACAACTCTCAATAAACTAGGTATTGAAGGAACATACCTCAAAATCATAAGAGCCATTTATGACTAACCCACAGTGCCCTGAGATGGTCCCTCTGCTGGCCTTGCTTCCTCAACTAAATTGGAAGCTACTCTGCTTCTTCTTGCCCATCTTAGCCTCTGAGCCCCAGCACTGCCTGACTACTGCAGAGCCAGATGGACAGACAGGCCGACTGGAGGGCTGGGGCCAGGAGGTCCCCTGAGGACACTTGAGGGCAGGTGGGCAGGCACTATGAGGGAAGAGGAAGGGGCAGCAGGGATGAGTTGGGGGCTTGGGTGAGCAGGCAAGGTGTCACCCGGTTCTACTCCTAGCTCTTCATCTTCCCTCTCACTGTGCTGTCCCACCAAGGCTTATGAGGCTATGGGACAGAGAGGTTCCCTCCCCAGTGGCTCTGACCCAAATGGCACTTCTGGAGGACCCCGAGGCTTCCTCTGTGTGACTTTAGTTCCCTGTGCATTTCGGGGGAGGCAGGTGGTGCTGGTGATGCTCACCCAATCCCCCCTAAGGACGAGTCACTTTGTGGGGAGTTGACACACCGCACCCTTCCACTAAAGCAGCAACCCTCCGGGCTCCGGAGAGGCTGGGCCTCCCCAGCTTCATAGCCGGCAGGCTATGGCTCCCAGAATGATGGAGGCCAGGTCCCAGGATACTGGCAGACCGCCCTGAGCTCCCAGGTTCTGCCCCGTGGCTGGAAGGTGCCTCCTCTGCACCCTCAGGCCTTGCCCTAGGTGCCCCTCTGAGAAGCTCCTGGGCTTGCCCAGGCTGGACTGGCCCTCCCTAGTCCTCCCACCACCACCTCATTGTACCCTAGTATGACTTTCTACAACCAGGAATGCCCTGAGGGCGGGCACTACGCTCTGAGCTGCTGCCCAGTAGCATCGGCTCAGGGTGCATGGACCATGGACCACAGGCCTGGTGCAAGAGCTGACCAGCCCGCATGGAGCAGGAGGCCTGGCCGTGGGTTCCTCGGGGTCTCACCTTCAGGAAAATCTTGGTCTTCCCCACTTTCCAGTCTTTGTCGGTCTGTAGCCACATGTCAGTGATGCCCAGGGTCATCTGGCAGAACTTGTCTCTGAGCTGCCAAGACCAAAAGGGGGTGTCAGTGGAGGTGGGGCAGGACCCCTCAGCAGGCTCTCTGGGAGTGGGTGTCTCCCTCCTTCTCCCACGAGTGCCCCCATCACCCCATCAGGGGCTGTGACCCCCCACCCCCACAGACACAATGGGAACCTCGAATCCGGGGTGGGGTGAGAGGGGAACTCAGGGTCTGGGGCCTCCATGTGCTATGGGATGCTCAGCCCAGGCCAGATCCAGCCTTAGGGTGGTTGAGGGTTCCAGGCAGGACAAGAAGAACCTTGGGACCCAGTAGCTTTCTGGCCACACCTCGGCTCCCTGACAGGGCAGGAGAGAACACGTCTGCTGCACAACTACAGACATGTTCCAGAAGGAAGCGCTGCGGCCACCAGCTCACCCAGACCCCAGGGAAAGCCCCCTCACTTCTGTGGCACTGGGAGAGGGAGAGGGCAGGGCGGGAGGAGGACAGAGGGAGGAAGGACTGGGTTCATCCCAAGGTTGGGGCTGGGGAGGGCAGCAGGAGGGCCCCTTGGTACTGGGGGCTGGAGGTGCCCGAGACTAAGGGGAAGGGCGTGGATGGACGAAGTGGCCGTCCCCGACAGCGCTGACCTGCATCCGCACGGCCCCGGGCAGCAGCACCCCGAACCTCTGTGAGAACTCCTGGAACGTGTAGCGGATGGGGAAGCCCGACTTGCGGATGCGCACGGTCTCCATCATGCCTGAGTATCGCAGCTGCCGCAGGCACAGCTCCCGGTCGAACAGCTGTGGGTGGACGCCGGGCGCTGACGCAGCGAAGCCCCCCTTTCCCGGCACTTCTCTCCAGGTACCCCTCTTCCCGGCACCCCACCACTGGGCACAGGCACACAGCCAGGGTC
The DNA here is from genome assembly GCF_009761245.1 of Sapajus apella. Classification (NCBI taxonomy): domain Eukaryota; kingdom Metazoa; phylum Chordata; class Mammalia; order Primates; family Cebidae; genus Sapajus; species Sapajus apella. The sequence continues at coordinate 3,023,169 of NW_022437080.1, forward strand.
CGCGTGTCCACTCCCTCTCCCCGCCCGCCCCCACTGTCCTCCACAGACGGAAGAACTAAACAAATGCGACTCAGTAAGGCGACCTTTTTTTCCTTTGAGATGGAGTCTGGCTCTGCCGCCCAGGCTGGAGTGCAGTGGCGCAATCTTGGCTCACTGCACCCTCCACCTCCCGAGCTCATGTGATTCTCCTGCCTCAGCCTCCCGAGTAGGTGCGTGCCACCGCGCCCGGCTAAGTTTTTGCACTTTTAGTAGAGACGGAGTTTCGCTGTGTTGGCCAGGATGGTCTTGATCTCCTTGACCTCGTGATCTGCCCCCCACTGGCCTCCCAAAGTGCTGGGATTGCAGGTGTGAGCCACCGCGCCCAGCCAAGGCTACATTTTGAAGACAGTAGTGCAAGTAGCTGAAAAACCCTAAAAGTGTTGTCAAAGAGATGGAAGTCCATAGCGTGGAAACTGCGGCGCCCGCAGAAACACAGCGCTCCTATCGCTCTCAACTGCCTGAAGCACTGTGAATGTAAATATCCTCTGCACATGCCCAGGTTAAAATGTTTCTTTTTTTTTAAAATTAAATTTTATTTTTTTTGAGACAGAGTCTTGCTCTGTCACCCAGGCCTGGAGTGCTGTGGTGCGATCTCGGCTCACTGCAACCTTCACCTGCCAGGTTCAAGCGATTCTCCTGCCTCAGCCTCCCGGGTAGCTGGGATTACAGTCGTGTGCCACCCTGCCCGGCTAATTTTTATATTTTTAGTTAGAGACGGAGTTTCACCATGTTAGCTAAGCTGGTCCTGAACTCCTGCACTCAAATGATCCACCTGCCTTGCCCTCCCAAAGTGCTGGGATTACAGGCCTGAGCTGCCGTGCCTAGCCCAGTTTAAAATGTTTTTTAAGCGCCCCTTGCCTGCATAGGTCAGGGTGGAAGGCAGCCCCAGAGGCACTTCCAGCTTCATGGTGCCTCCCCCACACTAGCGAAATAAAACAATAAATCTACTTCGAGGCAGAAAATGTTCTCATCAACTTAGTTTCTCACTCCCTGGAGATGGAGGTCAGAGTGAGACCTGGAGGGGCCCATGGCCCCAGGGAGCTGAGCCATCTTTTGCTCAGAGGTGAGTGTAGCCTGCAGAGAAATGGCATGATGTCCTTCCCTGGGGTGTCAGGCTTCAGCAGGGGTCCCAAGTCTCTGCTATGGCTTGGATTCTAGAGAGCCCCCCTCCACCTACAAGCCAGGAGTCTCTGAGGGACCCTGGGAAATGCCCTCTGATCGGGCAAGCCCACCTCTGGGCACTGTTACCCCACCTGTGGGCCCACAGTGCCAATTGATGGTGGGGTCGGGGCCACACTGCGCTTAGCCTCAGGTAAGTGTTTAGCTGCACTTCACTGATGATTTCCTATGGACCTGGCTTTTCTTACTGAATCTTTGCAACAGTCCTACCTGAGGGTGGGGGAGATTGGCTCCAACTTAAGATGAGGTGCCTGAGGTGTAGGGTCGCGCTTCTCAGGGGCTGAGCCTGGGTTTGAACCCTGAGCCTGTCTGGGCTTCCCCTACACACCACACAGCAGGGCAGCTGCCACCGATGAGAGATGTCCCAGCTAGAGGCACTCTCAACCCTGAGCTGCAGCCTCAGTCCTGCCTGCCTGTTCTGCAGCTCCCAAGGTAGGCAGGGTGGGTATGAGCCAAGGGTTTCTGGAGGTACAGCTACTTCTTCCAGCAGCTAAGGAACAAGATAGGTAATCTCACAACTGCCTATTGTGCCTACAAGGAAGATACAACCTAGATTTCATAAGACAAACCTCATTTTATTTTTTTAGAGACAGGGTCTTGCTCTGTCACCTAGGCTGGAGTGCAGTGATATGATCATAGCTCACTGCAGCCTCGACCTCCTGGGCTCAAGTGATCCTTCTCCCTCAGCATCTTGAGTAGCTGAGAGTACAGGCACACACTACCATGCCTAGCTAAATTTTGTACTTTTAATTTTTTTGCAGAGATAGGGTCTTGCTATGTTGCCCAGGCTGGCTTCAAGCAATCCTCCTGCCTCAGCCTCCCAAAGTGCTGGGGTTACAGGAGTGAGCTACTGCACCCAGATCAAACTCAATTTCACATAGTTTTATTTTTTTCCAAAAAGGTATTTAATTTCATGTAATTATTCCCTTATGAATTGTTTCTTGAACGATTTTATATCTGTTTCAGCTGATGTCTCCTAGTTTGAGGAATCCCCGCATTTGCAGCCTCTGGGTGGGACTCCCCAGCCCTTGGAGCAGGTACTCCCTTGGGGTGGCGAGTGGGCTCTCACCCCCTCACCATCTCATATCAGGTAAAGCTTGCTCTCTGCAGGGCTTGGGGAAAGGAGTGGTGTCAACTTCTGGAGTCCTATTACTGGTTGCTGCCTTTGTTGAGTGTGGTTTACACATGGGACATGCGCTGCAAACCTCATGTCCAACCCTCAGTGCATTCCTGCAGGCAGGAGCAAGTCTGGCTTTACAGAAGAGAAAACTGAGGCTCACAGCAGCGAAGAGCCAGGCCAAGCACACACAGAAGATGTGTGGCAGGGCTAAGGGAACTGAGGTCTGGGCAATCCAAAGCCCTGCAGGTCACTGACCTTCACACGACCTAGACTGGCCGCCTTACAACAGTGTACTTATCTGTAAGGTAGGGGCAGTAACAGCCCTAACAGTAGCCAGGCCCGGGTAGAAGGAGTGACCGCAACCCTAGAGGCCATCAGCCTCATCATCCTCCCTCCTTTGCTGTGCCCCAGCCTCCTGTCATTACCAGTGGCTTCTTATACTCATTGGGTTTGATGCAGCGGATGAAGTAAGGCTGGCAGTTGGTCAGAATTTTCATCAGCTGGTCCAGAGACTGTTTGAACTGGCCTGCTAAGGTGGAGGGCCGCTTGGATGAGTCTGCAGACTGTGGATAGAAGCACAGAGCACAAGTGGGCCTCAGGAGCCATGTCCTGGGACAGCTGCCCCTGTAGCCCAACAAGGGCAGCTGCCATGGTCCTGCAGGTGGGGTGGGGCATCCACCTATCCAAGAACCCACCCATCCATCCATCCATCCACCCAGCCAGCCACACACCCACATACCCATCCATCCACCCAGCCATCCACACACCCACACACCCATCCACCCACCCAGCCATCCACTCACCCATCCACATAGCTACCCACCTATCCATCCACCCACTCACCCATCCACCCAACCACCCACCCACCCATTCACCCATTCACTTACACACCCATCCACTCACCCACCCATCCACTCACCCACCCATCCACCCACCCACCACTCATCCATCCGTTCACTCATCCATCTACCCTCCCACCCACCCATCTATCCACTCGCCCATCTATCTGCCCACCCACCCATTCACCCATCCATTTACCCATCAACCCACCCATCCATCTATCCACTCACCCATCCACATAGCCACCCACCCATCCATCTATCCATCCACCCACTCACCCATCCACCCCACCATCCACCCACTCATTCACCCATCCACTATCCACCCATCCATCCACCCATCCATCCACCCACCCACCACCCATCTACCCACTCACCCATCTATCCACCCACCCACCCATTCACCTATTCATTTACACATCCACTCACCCATCCATCCATCCACTTACCCACCATCCATCCATCCATCCATCCATTGCAGGTTTAACAAGTGCTTACTGCATGCTGGGACCCAGAAGTGAGTAAAATGGTCTTTCCTGTACATGTCTGTCTGGGGTGAGAGACCCAGGAGGGTGCCTGGGAGCCCACCTTGAAGAGATGGTTTCCTGCCTTTGCCTGGCGGATGGTCCCATGGCCCAGCCTGGTCTCTGCTAACTCCAGGTTGAATATTTCCTTCAGAAACTTGTTTTTGGAGGAGTACACCAAGGTGAGGATATCTGTGCTCAGTACGTCTCTGTTCTTCTCCAGGAAGCCTGTGGGGACCCAGGGCCCACCCAGCATCCCAGCTCAGCCATCACTGCCCACCCTTGGGGAAGAAGAGGGCAGTGTGGGGGAACACCAGATGCCTGGAGGAGCCCTCCCACTACAGCTCCACTAAGGCCATGCTCTCCACCCCTCTACCCAGGCATGGCAACCACCATCTACCCACACAAAGAAGTCCCTTCTCCCACCTAAAGTCTGGACCCCCCAACTTCCCATTCCCACTCCAACCCCCTCATCTGAGCTGCCACCATCCTTCTGCCTCTGGGCAGGTCCTGCCAGAGTTAAGGCTCCTTCAGGCTGAAAGCTGAAAGCCCTCCCCAGAAATAGGAGATGGGCAGTGTCATGGGCTAAATTGTGTCCCCTAAATTCATATTTTGGTGTCCTAACATCCTATACATCAGAACATGACTGTGTGCGGACACAGGGCCTTTAAAGAGGGGATTAAAGTAAAATGAGGTCGTTAGGATAAGCCTAATCCAGTGTGATTAGCATCATTATAAGAAGGGGAGACAAGGACAGACACACAGAGGGAAGGAAGGCCATGTGAGGACAAAGGGAGAAGTCGGCCATCTGCATACAAAGGAGAGACGCCTCAGAAGGGCTCAAATCTGCCAACACCTTGTCCTGGACTTCCAGCCTCCAGAACTCTGACAATCCTTCCTGCCAACACTTTGTCCTGGACGTCCAGCCTCCAGAACTCTGACAATCCTTCCTGCCAACACCTTGTCCTGGACGTCCAGCCTCCAGAACTCTGACAATCCTTCCTGCCAACACCTTGTCCTGGACTTCCAGCCTCTAGAACTCTGACAATCATTCCTGCGAACACCTTGTCCTGGACTTCCAGCCTCTAGAACTCTGACAATCATTCCTGCCAACACCTTGTCCTGGACTTCCAGCTTCTAGAACTCTGAGACAATCATTCCTGCCAACACCTCGTCCTGGACATCCAGCCTCCAGAACTCTGACAATCCTTCCTGCCAACACTTTGTCCTGGACTTCCAGCCTCTGGAACTCAGACAATCCTTCCTGCCAACACCTTGTCCTGGACTTCCAGCTTCTAGAACTCAGACAATAATTTCTGTTGTTTAAGCCACCCAGTCTGTGGTGTTTGTTACTGCTGCCCTAGTGACTAACACAGGCGTGGCTCCAGGGGGTGAGAAGATTCCATGTCTCCCATCCAGCCATGGGTAGCAATGGCTTAGCCCTGCAGTAGGGAAAGAACCACACTGAGAAGGCACTGAAGACCAGCTACTCCTCAAAGCCAGGCTCCGTGAGGCCAGCGCTGCACTGCTTGGTCTCTAAGGACCAACTCTCAAGGGCACAACCCTGACCTTCTTCTTCCACTTTGCTCCCTTTAAGTCTCCCCAGCTTTTACAGGTATGCTCTGTGCACACCTGCACAGCCTGCGGTGGATCTGGGGGGGCAGAGTCAAGGATGGGAGAGGGAAGGGAGCCTGTTTCCCACCTCTTCCTGCAGGTGTCTGTGAGAGGAGCAGCACCAGGGGGGCTGCACTGGGTGCTGGGCCGGGGGTAGACACTCAGTGACACCCTGAGTCCCTGAGGCTCAGGCAGAGCGCCCCACAAGGGTCAGGGAGCTCCTTGGATGTTTTCGGGGTGGGGAGGGTCGAGACACTCCTGGGTTCAGTCTCTCAACAGGCAGAGTAAGTGGAGCCAAGGTCATCAGCATAGCAGGGCATCCAAAATAAAAAGAAGGCTTAGCTTTAATTAATATTGCTAGAATCTCACAACCAGAAAATCTAGAAAGAATCTACCTTAATCTTAGCGTTATGTAAGTTTCCTATCATTTCAAAAACAAACTCAGCCCTGAATTGCCCCATGGAGGTTGGAGGATGGGCTCAGTATCTTCTTTGAAGGACCTGCAGGTCCAATTGGCTCTGGCCTCTCCATTTTCCAAGAGCCCTAAGCCAGGATCTGGCAGGAACTGTGAAGGAGCCACGGCACCTTTCCCTTTCTGCCTGGCCTCCCAATGCCTCGCCTGCTCTGAGTAAATGACCATCCTCTGCTCACAAGAATCATCCCTAGATTCCTGTCCCTCATTTCTCCACACCCGGTGCAGAGAGTGACCGTCTGGCCGCCCCGCTTTCCTGACCACAGCAGCACATGGCTGCCCTTCTCATTTTTCTCAGCACACCCATAGGTGTGCTAAAAATCCAGGCCTTCACTTCTTCAATCAAAACCATACCCTCTCTAAACATATCCCAAAATTAAATGGGTGAAAGACCTAATGTAAAAGCTAACACAAAAATATTCTTAGAAGAAAACATAGGGATAAATCTTCATGACCTTGTATTTGACCCTGGACTCTTAAATGTGACGCAAGCAAAGAAAGGAAAATAAGTACGTTGGACTTCTTAAAAATGAAAGCTTTTTGGGCCTCAAAGGACACCATCAAGCAGGTGAAAAGACAGTCCACAGGGTGAGAAAATAATTTACGAATCACATATTCGGTACTTGTATCCAGAATATATAAAGAACTCTTACAACTCAACAATAAAAAGACAACCCAGTGAAAACACGGGCAGAGTGTTTAAATAGACATTCCCCCAAAAGACGTGCAAATGTCCAGGAAGCACACGAAAAGGTGATCATCATCATTAGCCATCGGGGAATGCAGATGCAAATCACACTGAGACGTCAAACCCACTAGGGTAGCTATGATGAAAAAGACAGACGAGCTACGGCGGAACTGGAGCCCTCATACATTGCTGATGGGAATGTAAAATGGTACAGCCGCTGTGGAAAACAGTGTGGTGATTCCTCAAACAGTTAAACGTAGAGATAGAGTTACCATACAACACAGCAATTCTGCTGTTAGGTAGATACCCAGGAGAAATGAAAACATATGCCCACACAAACACTTGCACATGGGTGTTCATAGCAGTATTATTCATACTAGGCAAAAAGTGGAAAAAATCCAAATGTCCATCAACTGATGATGAGACAAACAAACATTCTAGATAATGGAAAGTTTTTTGCAATAAAAAGACCTGAAGCACGGACATGTGCTACAACATAAATGAACCTTGAAAACATGATGCTAAGTGACAGAAACCAGCCACAGAAGACCACGTATTGTATGGCTCCATTTATGTAAAAATTCAGAATAGGCAAATCCATAGAGACAGAAAGTAGTTGTTGACCAGGGTTGGGGGGAAATGGGAGTGACTGCTAATGAGGGGTTTCTTTGGGGGTGGTGAAAAAGTTCTAAAATGGTGGCAATCATTAATATACTCTGAATACACTACTGTCAAGTTGTACGCTTAAAATAGGTGAATAACATGGTATGTGAATTACATCTCAATGGAGTTATTACCAAAACAAAACATTCCTGGCCCATTCCATTTTCTCTCTCCGGTAGAAGCCACACGACTCATCTCTCTGTCCCAGTGCTAGAGCTGCAGAATAGCCTCATCCTCTGAGCCTCTTTCCCTGCTCTCCCTGGAACCCTTTGCAGATGTGGAAGGAGCTGCACCCACCTTCTGGAACCCTTTGCAGATGTGAGAGGAGCTGCACCCACCTTCTGCCTGGTAGTACACGTCGCCAGCAAAATGGGCAATGCCAAATCTGGCATCGTGGACGTTCTTGGGTTGTAAGAAGGCCTTGTTGTTGGTGTGGACACTGTTCAGTTTTTGCAGCATGGTGAGATCTGTCCCCTGGAAGAACCCAGACACCCTGTGGGCTGAGGTCCCAGAGTTCAACAAGGGGGAGGTCAGCCTCAGGGGCTTCCTCATGGAGGCAAAGAAATCTGGGCTCAGAATGATGGAGGGCCTCTGTGTGGACAGGAGGCTAATGCCCAGGGATCAGTGACCTGTTGCAGGGAGCGAGGGCTGAGCTGGGAGCAGAGGCTGGGTCTGCTGCCCTCCACCACCACCAGCTCTTCTTTTTTTTTTTGAGATGGAGTCTTGCTCTGCCACGCAGGCTGGAGTACAGTGGCCAATCTTGGCTCACCGCAACCTCTGCCTCCCTGGTTCAAGCGATTCTCCTGCCTCAGCCTACTGAGTAGCTGGGATTTCAGACGCACACCACCACGCCGGGGTAATTTTTGTATTTTTAATAGAGGCAGGGTTTCACCATGTTGGTCAGGCTGATCTTGAACTCCTGACCTCATGATCCATCCACCTTGGTCTCCCAAAGTGCTGGGATTACAGGGGTGACACCACCACCAGCTCTTCTGCTACACCCTCTTAATTATTGGACCCCAGCAGTCAGAGAAATGGGCCTTGGAGAGAGAGGAGGGTCTGTCTGGTTAGGCCGGGGGTCTTCTGCTTATTCCTGGCAGAGGTTTCAGTGACTCTCAGAACAAGAGCCCCCCCCCCAATGGAGTTTTCCAGCCTCAAAGAGGAGACCTGTCACAGGGACTCCACCAGAAGGTCGGTGGGTCCGAACACACACCTTTGGGAAGCGGCTTTCTTCGTCCAGGAGGCAGATGATGCCCATGGGCTTGAGGGCCAGCAGGTCCAGGATGGGCCGATTGTCGGTGTAGTGGATATAGTCCCAGGAGATGTTCTCCGAGTGGTACTCCTCCTGCTCCATGGTGAACACGTGCTGCACAAAGAACTGCTGCAGGTGCTCATTGGCGAAGTTGATGCAGAGTTGCTCGAAGCTGTGGAGGCAAGGTCACAGCCCAGGGGTGGAGCGGGGCCAGCTGGGTCCCCACTGTAGCAGGCTGGAGCCATAGGATCACAGCCATCTGCACACAGCTGCATACAGTCTGCCCGCAGATGCACAGCTCCTGTACACACAGATGCACACTCATTCCGGCACACCCTTTCTCCAGAGACCCTCCACCACCGTCACCTTCTCCACCCATGGCACAAAGACAAAGAGAAACGAGGAGGCTCAGCATATCATCAAGTCCTCGCCCCCTCCAGGGTCCTCTGCTAGGCCTGCCTGCCTGACACAGAAACATTCTTGTGGTCTGAGTGCACAGCAGCAGCCCCACCCCTGAGCCTTGGTATTGAGATGAGCTTCCAAAGACCCAGCATTAACTGCCGGACCTCCCCGGCATCAACCAGGCATATGCCCTACTGCCACCGTTCCCAGATCAGATCTCCAACCTGAGCTTCCCCCTGCGTTCTCTGCTTCGGAAATGCCCCCTCCACCCACCACCCCCGGCTCAAGTCAGAAACCGAGGAGTCCTGCTTAACATCTCTCTGCCTGTCCTCCCCAATTCTCATCAGTTGCCAAAGTCTGGCCCATGCTACCTTCAATACCGTACCTGACCTGTTTACTTCTTTCCATTCCCACTGCTGCCACCTTGCCCAGGCCTTCACTGCTCACCTGCCGCACACCTGATGGCCTCCTAATGGCTCCACCCGCTCCAGCCTTGTCTGGCAGGTCATTCTCCATGCAGCCCCTAGAGGGCACTTTCAGATGTGCACTCTGGACCCTGCTCCAAGTCCTCTGGGCTTCCTGCTCTTTTCAGGGGCCAGACAGTGGCCCCAGTAGGAAGCCCTGCCCGCCTCTCCAGCCTCACCTGGGGCCTCTCCTCCCACTTTGGACTTCCCAAAGCGCTCTGAATGCACCGGTTCTTTGCTGCCCCCGAGCCTCCGGGCATCCGAGTCCCCCCTTTCCTCATGTCTTGGTTTGTTCTGCTCATCTTTGGGTCTGTCTTAGGCAGCCTTGCGTCAGGATGGGTTGCCCACTTAGGCAAGACCTCCCCATGTCTGAGACTGCTTGTCCAATGTCTGTCGATCCAGGAGGCAGGGAGCAGGTGTGCTGCCTGAAGCTGCTCACTGACACTTGCAGAAGCTGTGCTGGGGAGGGACACGGTCCCAGCCCTCAGGCTGCAGCCCTGGCATAAACCCAGCTGGTGGCTTCACTTCAGCTGGCCTCCTTCTGGGAGGGGCCCCTATATACCTGGCCCAATGCTCCAGAATTGAGCCCTCATCTTCCTCCAAAGTGCCCAAAGGTGTGTGGTGAGCTCACCTGTCCCTCTCAGGGTCAGACGCCAATGATCCAAGTCACACTTGAGCTCTCTACGCCTTAGAGAGTGCACTGGGCTAAGTTTTGCCAGCCCTGACTCTCCCACCTGACCTCAGTGAGCAGGCCCCTGCCCTGCACCCCTGGCTGGCCTTGGGGGGCTGAGATCCCAGCGTGCTTGCATGTGGAATGGCTTGTGGCTTGACAGTCCTGGCTGTCCAAGGAGGGCCTTCTGAATCACTCCCAGATCAGACCTCACTTGGAGACAGGCCACCAGCAGGGGCATGCAAGGTCAGGCTAGCCTCCTGGTTCCTCAGACAGGGCCCAGAGGCCTCTGCTTCCTGGAGCCAGCGGCCCAATCTCTGTCCCACCAAGCCCTTTAAAAAAGCCAGTGTTGTCAGCCTGCTTGTCCCAGTCTTCATGGGACTCCTCCTGCTGGTGATAGTGCCCCTGAGCATCATCTGGCCTGGCCTGGCCTGGCTGTACCGCCCGCCTGGTCTCCTCACCACCTTTGTCTATCTGACGCCCCAGGCTGCATCACAGTCACACCTGGTAGCTATTTTCTGACCTGCCTTCTGGTTACAGCTCTCCTGCTTCCAGTCTGGGATGCCAGGACAGGAATCTGGGACACAAGGTCAGAGGAGTCCTGCCTTGCCTTACCCCACAAACTAAAAAGTCAGGGGTGGCCCACAAATGTTTCTTAGCTTCCCCTGCTACCTAAGATGATAAACCAGCCAGATGCAGCTAAATCCATGTTACTGATTTCCATTTCAACCCTGGCCTCGTGTGATAATCCAGTCTGGCTCATGAGGAGAGCAGGTGGCTCAAGAGGGGTGACAAATGCCGGGCTGTCAGCCTGGTTCTCAGGGACAGCTTTTAGTTTTACGGCTGTCTCTAGATGGCAGGGCACAGCACCACCCCACGCAGAGCACGCGGACCTGCTGGGACTCGCCAGGCCCGGTGCAGGGTGCTGGCTCCCTTCCAGCTTGCTCCCTTTGAGAGGAGCTGCTTATCTTCCATTTTCTGGAAGCAGTGGGGCTGCGATCTTAGATCTTCATACCTATTGTTCTTGAAATTTTCAAAGCCAAATATGTCCAGGAGGCCGATGGCCCTCCACACATTTTTGGGGTCCTGGGGTGGTGGAGTGAAGATGGCAGCATTGATCTTCTTGACAATCCACAGGAAGAGGTGCCCGTAGATGCCCTGGAGAGACACAGGGGTGGGAGAATCCTCGGCTTGGAGGCTCAGGAAGAGGTCACCTCCAAGTTCACCTGGAGAGGCTGAATGTCTTAGACCTACTGAGGATGTTATCCCTCCTTCACAGCCAAGAAACCAGGGCCCAAGAAGCTGAGGAGCCCATGGTCACTAGGCAGGTGACTGGCAGAGAAGGGACCTGCCCAGGACCTTCTGCTCTGTCCTGCCCTCCAGCAGCACAGCAAGGAGCAGGGCCATGGTCAATAGATGGCCAGGTGAGCCCTGCTGTCTCAGCTCTGTACCTTGACAAAGGCGTCCCTCCGGTCAGCAGCCTGGGCGACGTTCAGGGGCCTGGTGACAAATTCCCCTCTGATAAGGATGGTGTGCTTGATCAGACAGTCCCGGAGCTCCTGGTGCTGCACCTGGGGAGGCAGGTGGGGGCTGCGTCGCACTTGCGCAGGGCCTGGCCCAGCACTCTGACCTGCCTCTGCCAAGTCTTGTCCCCTCTTGTGACCAAGCACCTATGCCCACCTGAGGGTGGTTGGTGCCCGAGGTCAGGGCAAAAGGCCCTGGGAGCTGTCAGGGAAGGATTCTCCAGCTTGGTGGGCTGAGTCCTTAGTGGATCTCCTGGGGGCTGAGAAAGGGGCTGGCGCCCCAAGGTGGGCTTTGGGAAACCAGGGTGAGGGAGGGCTCTGAGGACAGACCTCAGGCATGTCCTGGCTGAAATCAGTCCCGCCTGAAGGCTGAGAGTCTACAGGAGCAAGGGAGTGTGCTGGGCTGGGCCTCCACTGAAGCCTGCAAAACCCAGTTTCTGAGTACCCTCAAACCAAAAGAAGAATGTTAACAGCAAAATGTACCTAACGTGATTGCTTGCTTTATATATTTATTTATTGCTCCTGATTCTATTAATTTTCCATCAGAACTGTCAATGGGAGTGATGTGGGGTGCGGCCATGTGCCCATTGCAGAGGTATCCCCTCACCCCATGCCTGCTGCCCTTCTGTTATGCAGAGGCCGCCTTTGGCTTGGGGAACAACCTGGAAGCCTAATGGGATGGGCCATGGACTCGCTGCCACATCCCGCTTTCCCAGAATAGCGGAGGCCCCGGAGAAGCCCTGTGGCTTTCATTAAAGCCAAACTGGCCACACCGCTGCTCTGTTTGGCACTGCCCCACCCTGCGCCCACCCTCAGGCACCCACAGTATAGAGGGCAGGGGGTGAGCCTAGAGCCTGGGAGAAGGGCAGGGGCCTGGGTAGGGTTATGAGAATCAGGTGTTAGGGGTCTGTCAGCCCAGGCCTCTGGGCCCCCACCAGCATGGAAGATGCAGACGCAGCAGCCGTACCTCCAGTAACTTCATCACAGTGGGAAAGGCGGGCGTCTCCATCAAGTCTGAGGAGTCCAGGTTCTCGAAGACCGAAGCTAGAGAGAGAAGCAGGAATCCTGGGTGGGAAGGCAGCCTGGAGCGAAGGGAGCTAGGCTCCGATAGGCCCGGGTCTACGGCAGACCCAGATCCGCTCAGCAGGATAGCTGCCCCAGCGGGAGCCATGGCCTCTCCCGGGTCCTCTCTTTGAGGGAGCCGACGGCCCCATGATCGCAGGTCATTCCCACCTTTGCTGTTGGTGAACGTGCCAGACCACTTCCTCTTGAGGAGACCAGGGCCTTGGGTCAAAGGGAAGTTTAAAGAAAGGTGGGCTTATCTGGTGGGAGAAGTCTGACTTGGGAAACAGCAGACGCTGGTGCTGGAGAGATGAGCCACTAGGCCCCTCAGTCCACGCTGCTGGGTGTAGAAACCCCGACCTTTCGTTATGCATTCAGTCACAGGAAGCAAAGCACTGATGGCGCTCCAGCTGAAAGCCAGGCCCAGCTCTCTTGCAACAGCTTCCTGCCTGGCCTCTGAGCTTCTGGTTCCTCCTCCTCAACCAACGTCCAGCTTGAGACAGGCCGGGCTGGTGGGGGACAGGACTTTTGGGTGTCTTTGTTTTTGCTTTACTTTTTTAAACTGAAAAAATGTATGAGATAAAATATATAAAGAAGTGCATAAAACACAGAGCTGCATTGTAAAGAATGAAGTCAGCACCACGTAACTACCGCTAAGGCCGAATCCAGGCTCTGCAGCACCCACAGCCTCCAAGGTCCTCGCTGCTGAGACTGTGTCCCTCTCTCCGGAGGTCAGGACGCTCCCAACTTCTAACTTCCTTTTTATCTTCTTATTCCCTCCATAGAGTCCCTCAACAGCATTTAATGTGCCTGCTTTTAAATGTTTTATTAGTGGGCCTGGTGCAGTAGCTCATGTCTATAATCCCAACACTTTGGGAGGCCGAGGCGGGGGGATCACCTGAGCTTGGGAGTTCGAGACCAGCCTGACCAATATGGTAAAACCCCGTCTCTACTAAAACTATGAAAATTAGCCAGGCTGTAGTGGCAGGCCCCAGTAATCCCAGCTACTCAGGAGACTGAGGTGGGAGAATCCCTTGAACCCAGGAGGCAGAGGTTGCAGTTAGCCGAGATCGCACCACTGCACTCTGGCCTGGGGGACAGAGCGAGACCCTGTCTCAAAAACCAACCAACCAACCAACCAAAAAATGTTACGTTAGTCGATCTGTCTTCGTTCTCTTGTGCCTGCTTCACTTTTCCAGCGCCGTGTTTCTGATACTCTTCCAGGCCCTGGCGCCCACCTCTGGTTAGCACCCACCTTTCCCTGGCCAGGGTGTGCAGTTTGTCTGGTAGACGACAGGTCAGCCTAGCTGCAGCTCGCCCGGGCACAACGTTCTCATGCGGCATGAGGCGGTGACCCAAACGCTTATTTTCCATACGGGCACCTCATTGCTCCAGAGCAGTTTATGGACAAGTCTGTCCCTTCCCGCTGCTCTGTGAATGGGTGTTTCTCCTTAGTTCGAGAACTAGCCCTGATCTCTTCGCTATTGCCTTTGCTGCTTTCTCTCTCCCTTCCTCTAGGACTCCGGTGAAAGGTGTGCTCCCTCTGCCTGCGGCGTCCTCCTGTCTCCACCTTCTCTCTGACACTTCGCAGCTTTCCTCTCTCCATGCGGCATTCACAGCTCCTCCTGACTTTCCCTCAGCTCACACTTTCCTCTCCTAGACAGGCACAGGATCCCTTAAACCATTTAAGGGATCTTCATTTTGGTTATTCGTCTTTTTTTGATTTTAGAATGGAATTTCTATGTGGTTCGTTTTTAAATCATAATGTCTTTAAAATTTCCCATTCGCTGTCTAAATTTTCAAGCTTGGCTGCTTCTTTTCTTGAGCAAAGCAAGCAGAACTTCTCTAGTCTGTGTCTAATCATTCCAACCTTTGAAATCTTTGTGGATCTTTTTCTGTTTATTATTTCTGCCGGTTCTTGTTCATAGTACCCTATTTCCTTGTTCCTCTTTATTTCTGGCTGCATGCTGGACGTTGTGTTTGAAAAATTACCTGCAGGAATCATTTCAATCTAACTTGCCGGTGTTTTCTTCCAGCGAGGACTGTCAGTAACTTCTGTTAGGTGCCTGGGGGTGTTCACAGGTCAGGACACCTTAATCCTCAGACCCTCCCATGCTCACAACCTGGTTTGCAAGTTCACGGGTGGACTTGTTCACTCTGGCTTACCTGCACCTTAACGGGAAGCCCTTTGGGGTCCCAGCTAAAAGTGGGGCGTGATTGGCCATTGTCTCCACCTGTGGAGGGCCTTAAGCTTTGGCATTTTCCCCTTCACCTCTTGAGGCCTCCAAAGTCACAGCTGAATATTTTAGATATATTTTTCCAGGCCTGGTTTGGACCACATGACCCTTCCTGTGAGAACCCCTAGAGATGCCTTCCTGCTCCTGTCCCCTTCCCGTTCCCTCCCCAAGGGTGTGGTTGGGGCGGAATTGGCATTACCTATGAACCCCACATTCCCCAGGTGGAGAATAGCAGCCAGCAGCTTGCTGAGGTTCCAGTTCTCAGAGTCAGAGAACTGGAGGATCTTCATGGCCGAGCGGATGTGGGCGTAGTCCTTGGCGTCGTCGAGCCCCTCACAGGAAGTGCAGTTCCCCTGCGGGACAGGGCGCCTCAGCTAATAGGGCCACCCCCTGCCCCACCACCTCCATCCTGGGGACAGCAAGGCTGAGACGCTGCACTTCACGGCCCTGGGTGGACCGTGGAGGGTCTGTGCTCAGAAACTACAGACAATCCCTTGCAGAGGCAGAATCATGGCCCAGTAGCCACAGTGTGACCGGGCCTTGCAGCCAGCACCCGTACTTGGTCACTGTGTGACCTTGGCCAAGTCACACTTCTCCTCTGGTCCTCTATTTGTCATTCGACCCTGCTTGAGCCTGTCTTGTCTTTCTCTGGGGGACACTGTGGGTTTGTTCCTTTAAGAAACGCTTTCCAAGGCTCACGGTGGGCCAGGCCCTGTGCTGTACATCCAGGGGGCCAGGCAGGGAGCCAGTGACCATCCCATGACCACTTGCCTGTTACAGGTGCCCAGGCCACAGGGGCGCCTATTGAGAGGTGGAGAAAGGCTTCCTGGAGGAGGCACCGAGCTGACCCCACCACCTCTGAGGACAGAGGGCAGTTTAGGCAGAGGATGATGGGAGAAAGGCCATGAGGCGGGAGGCAGGGACAGGGCTGCGGGGAGGCTGGGGTGGATATTGAGAAGGGGAGGTCGGGAGAGGGGCAGATCCTGGAGGGACTTGGAAACCATGCCAAGGAGTTTGGCCTCTCCCCTGCAGGCCGCAGGAGTCACTGCCGCAGTGCCATCCAAAGCTCAACACCGACAGATTCGTACTGCAGTGCAACCTGGCACTTTGGCTGTAGGGTGGACGGCAGATTAGAGGTCAAGACTGGTGATGGAGAACCCAGGAAATCCAGGCAGGGGCTGGTGAAGGCCTTGGGGCAGTGGATCCGGGACAGAGGGTTGCATGGGAGAGATTCCAGAGGCAGAGCACTCCGGGTCCCCTCTGTGGTCAATAAATCCGGAGATGAAGTTCCCCTGAGGGCCACTTCTAACAAGAAGGTCGTGGCAGAAGTGATGGGACGTCACTTCCAAGATTAGGTCACCAAAAAGTGTTGGCTTCCCTATGGGACATGGGACACTTTCTTTCACTCTTGCTTGCTCTCTCTGAAGGAAGCAACTGGCCATGTTTCACACTGCCCTATGGAGAGGCTCGTATGTCAAAGAACTGATGTCTCTGGCTAACAGCTGAAGAGCCTGAGGCCTATGGCAGCTATGAGACTGAACTTGCAGGCCGACTGCACCCCAGGTGATGACCACAGCCCTGGCTGACGCCTTGGGAGACACCTGGAGCTGAAGGACCCCGCTAAATTGCTCCCAGATTCCTAACATTAGTCTCAGCTAATGAATGATGGCTGTGGTGCTGCCCCGTCCTGGGAGCAGAGCAAGGACCCTTCTTTCCTGGGGCCTGGGGCTTGTGTTTTAGGGGGCCTGCAAGGACAGAAAATTGGAGTGAAATCAGTAGCAGGAGGTGTATGGGCAACTCCCCGTGACCCACTGGGCACCAGGATCCTGTCATCCAGTGGGGGCCAAAGGAAGATGAGGTCTGTGGGGAAGCCCCGGGTCCAGCCTGGGGCATGGGGCACATGTGACAGGGAAGCGGGAGGCACGTGGAGAAGATGATTCCCAGCACAGAGAGGCTGGTGAGGAGGGGGAAGGGGATCAGCCCCGCCTCAGTGGGGGCTGCCCGGCCAGCATTGGGCTTCTCTGCAGCTGTCATGGAGGGTGGAGTGGCACCAGGGCATTTTCCTCCCTTCCACTGGCTTCTGGGAGGCGGAGGGTGGGCAGCTCACCATGGTCAGGTAGTGGTACTCGGAGGGCGTGCCCAGGCTCAGGAGCTGCTTGTCCTCAGCACTCATCCCCATGAGCATGCAGTAGAAGATATGGTAGTTCCGCTCCTCGGGGGCCTGGGAGGGAGGTGTCCAGACAGATTCATGAGCATTCCCTTGCAGCCTCAGGACCTCAGACTGCCTCTGCCCAGCCCAGCCCTGGCCTCCGCTCCCAGCCAGGAGCAGCTCTGGCACTGACCCTGGCCAGCCTGGCTTGGTTGCTGACTGTCCTAGGCCTCCAAGGCTGCCTCATCCCAGCCCTGAGAACTCCTCTCTGCCCTGCATCTTGACTGCTCCTTGAAGCCCTGACACTGATGTGCCCAAAGTCCCCAGGCCAGGAGTGATGGCATAGAGTCGGGGCTGTCTTCACAGTCACTTACTGGCCCACGAGAGATCTGACTGCCATGGGGCTCCCTGGGCCCTCAGTTGTTGTGTTTTTTTTCCCTAGAGAAGATCTTGCTCTGTCATCCAGGCTAAAGTGCAGTGGTGTGATCTTGGCTCACTGCAGCCTCGAAGTCCTGGGCTCAAGCCATCCCCCACCTCAGCCTACCAAGATCACAGGCACACACCACCACCCCCAGTGAATTTCTGTATTTTTTTGTAGAGATGGGATTTTGCCATGTTGCCTAGGCTGCCTTCCGTATTTTTTTCAACACTATTTTAAAGTGCATTCTCATAAAAATCAAACAATCTGAAGTAGGTACAGTAGTGTTAAAAGATGGGAGTTTCAGTTGGGCTGTAATCCCAGCAGATTTGGGAGGCTGAGGCGGGAGGATTACTTGAGCTCAGGAGTTTGAGACCAGCCTGGGCAGCATAGTGAGACCTCATCTCTACAAAAAATAAGAAAATTAGCTGGACGTGGTGGCACACACCTCTAGTCTCTGCTACTCAAAAGGCTGAGGTGGGAGGATCACACGAGCTCTGGAGGAAGAGGTTGTGAGGCTGCAGTGAGCTGAGATTGCACCACTGCACCCCAGCCTGAGTGACAGAGTGAGATCCTGTCTCAAAATAAAAAAAAATGAGAGCTCCTTTCCACCCTGCCTTCCTCTCCCTTAAATCTCCTCCTCCCTGCCCTAGAACCTAGGTATTTAAAAAAACTTACTATAAGTTAAGTTCTGGGGTACATGTGCAGAACATGCAGGTTTGTTCCATAGGTATACACATGCCATGCTGGTGTGCTGCATCCATCCCCCCGTCATCATTAGGTATTTCTCCTAATGCTCTCCCTCCCCATCCCCCCACCCCCTGCTATCCCTCCCCAATCTTCCCACCCCGCGACAGGCCCTGGTGTGTGACGTTCCTCTCCCTGTGTCCATGTGTTCTCATTGTTCAACTCCTACTTATGAGTGAGAATATATGATGTTTGGTTTTCTGTTCTTGTATTGACATTAAAAAAAATTACTTACAGTATATCTATAAATATTTCTCTCTTTTCTTATCTTAACACAAAACATATTTATGGTTCTGTAACTTCCTTTTTTTTCACCTGACCATGTCTCTAGGTGACCTACCTCTCCTGGTTGTGAAGGTCAAATGAGATAAAATGGGAAAAGCGTAGCATCAGGTCAGGGGGGTTGCTAAATGTGACCTTCCTTCTCAGCTGCCCACAGTGCCGAGGCATCTGTCCCTCTGACAGCCACAGCGCCCTTGTTGGTGGCACTTCCCCTCTGCACCCCCACCTCATGTGTGTGCTCACTTGCTCACATGCATGTGTTAGGTGTCATGCCATCATACGAGAGCACCCCCCACACAGAGATGCATTATTTCTGCTGTTGTGGGTGCCACGTGCTGGGATTCCTGTTATTTAGGACTGGCTACATGATCGCCCAGTGCAAAAGGAAACCATGGGAGCTCTTGCTGAAAGGCTAGTAAGAATTTCAGGGTGGCGATAGCAGAGCATGAAACCAAGCATGGGGCCCCCGAGCACAGGGCCTGGTGTGACAACACAGGCCACATGCTACTGTACTTCCCGGCCATGTGGCATTAGGGATACTGTCGTCTGTGTCTTTCTGCTATGGCTCCTAACACACCTGAAGATACAGCCCACCCAACTAACCTAGCTTCAGCTTCAGAAATAATTCTAGTAGAGATGAGGAGTGGTAGGTATCAAACAAGAAGAAATTTATGTGAATGGAAAATTAAAAATGGAAAAAAAAATTTTTTTTTGAGAGCCTCGTTCTGTTGCCCAGGCTGGAATACAAAGCTTCAGTCTTAGCTCACTGCAACCTCTGCCTCCTAGGCTCAAGCAATTCTCCTGCCTCAGCCTCCTGAGTAGCTGGGATTACAGGCGTGTGCCGCTGCCTGGCTATTTTTTTTTTTTTTTTTTTGTAGAGACAGGGTTTTGTCAGCTGGCCTTGAACTGGACTCAACTAATCCATCTGCCTTGGCCTCCCGTAAGTGCTGAAATTAGAGGAGTGTGCCACTGAGCCCTGCCCAAAATGGAAAAAATTCTATCATTTGCTGTCCTGGAATACTGGGGAAGGGCCCTCATTATCCAGTGAGGCCTGTGGACTCTGGGTGGGCCCCTGGGGAAGAGGGGAGGAGAGGTGAGAGTGGTGAAGGGGAGTCCCTCTATTCCCTCAACTCAAACTGGGTGGGTGGAGGCCTCACCTGTCGGCAGACCCGGGACTTCTCCAGGAGAAACTGCTCAATGCGTGCGCCCTCGATCACCCCGCTGGGGTTGAAATAGATGTCGATATACTTCCCAAAGCGGCTTGAGTTGTCATTGCGGATTGTCTTGGCGTTTCCAAAGGCTGAAGGTAGGCAGGCGATGCACATGATGGGAGCAGAGAGGAGAAAATGTAATTTGAGTGGGATCATCTAAGAGGGCTTCTCAGAGGAGGTGGCCAAGCCTCCAACTGAAGGACGGGCAGGGCTGTCCCAGGCAGTGATGGCAGCCAAGGGCCCGCTGAGAAGAAGACAAAAATGTAGGGAAAATCGCGGAGGTCAGAAACCATGGCGTGTGCTTGCAGAGGCAGAAGTCTTGTCCGAGCGTGGGGTACAGGAGGAAAGCAGTGGAAGGCAGACAGAACCAGTTAGTAGGTAGAGCCAGGTGGCACAGAGCCTTGGATGCCAGGCTCAGAACTTGGGCAATCATTCTTCAGTGATGAGGGAAGCAGGAAAGCTTCTGAGAGAGAGTAGGAGCAGATCTGCAGCTTAGAAAGATGGCTCAGGCCGCAGGACTGAGGCTGAGACGGAGAGGGCAAGCTGGCATGGGGAGTGGGGACAGGGTGTCCAGGCCAGGACACACGGAGGCGGTCAGATCGGGAGGGTTTGGGTTGCAGCATGTTCCAAAGTGTTTTTTGTAAAGCTGATCCACAGGAAGAAAGATATTTTGTCTTGCATCCTAGTGTATACACATGCCCACCTGCATACACGAAGTTAGAGAACAAAATACTCAGTACTAGTTCTTAGGAAGAGTGATGTACTGGGGTGTTTCTATCCTATGATATTTCATTTGTTCTAGAAGACTGATTTGATGGCCCTTTAATGGTTAGGATGAGTTTCAGAATACCAACATCTAACATAGTCCCTTGAAACAAAGGAAAAGGGCTCCTTGGGGAAGTAGGTTTAGGAAACACATCATCCCGTCTCTCTCTCGAGGAGTCCCGGTGCACAGCAGAGCCTCTGAGAAGTGCCACAGTTATGAAACCTATTTAACTTGTTGAACCCAGTGTGGCCATCATGGGGGTGACTGGTTGGGTGTCTCTTCAAGAAAGAACGTGATGCAGGCAATTTTATTTTGTAGTAACTGACAGGCTGAATTTAACATATACTATCTACGGAAAGGTAAATGATCTGGAATAGCCAAGTTTGAAAAAGAATAACAAAATTGGAGGGCACATGCTATCTGATTGCACAGCTTTCTATAACGCTATGGGAATCAAGATGTTGTAGCCCTGGTGACAGGATAGACAGAGGAATGGAAGAGAAGAGAGAAGCCAGGAACAGTCCCATACATGGATGGCCAGTTGATTTTAGGCAGGGGTGCAAAAGCAAGTCAATGGAGAAAAAATAGTCTTTTTGACAAATAGGACTGGAACAATAGAGTATTGATACAAAACAAAAAAGGGAAAAAGAAAGGAAGGAAGGAGAGAAGAAGGTGAGAAAGAAGGAAGGAAAGACAGAAAAGCCTTTTTGTCTTTTTTCTTTTTGAAAGAGTCTCATTCTGTCACCCAGGCTGGAGTATAATGGTGTGATCTCGGCTCCTGGGTTCAAGTGATTCTTCTGCCTCAGCTTCATGAGTAGCTGGGATCACAGGCGCCCGCCAACACGTTCAGCTAATTTTTGTATTTTTAGTAGAGACGAGGTTTCCCCATATTGGCCAGGCTGGTCTTGAACTCCTGACCTCAAGTGATCTGACTGCCTCAGCTTCCCAAAGTGCTGGGATTACTAGTATAAGCCACCACGCCCAGCCAAGTCTTTTTCTATGCTGTGTACCTTGCACCATAGAAAAATATTGGCTCACAAATGTAGATCATAAACTGGACCATCAACCTAAATATAAGACCTAAAACTATAAAACATGTAGAAAAAACATAGGAGAAAATCTCTGGATTAGGCAAAGATGTCTTAGATACAACACAAAAAAAATAACCCAGAAAAGAAGAAAAGGACAAATTGAACTTCAAAATTTAAAACTTCTGCCCCGCAAAAGACACTGTCTAGAGAAAGAAAAGACAAGCCTCCGACTGGGACACAATGTAAGATGTGACACTTGTCTAATAAAGGACTTGTGTCCAGAACAGGTAAAGAAGAACTCTTAAAACTCACCGGTAAGGAAGTAGACCAATTAAGGAATAGGCAAAAGAGTTGAACTGACCGTTCAGAGAAGATAGACAGAGGGGAGGTAAGCACATGAAAGATGCTAACATCCTTAGTCTCGGGGCCACGGGAGTTACGAGCACGATGTGGCACTGCTCCACACGTATCAGAGGGCAGACCGTGTCCTTCACTGTGCCAGGTGCTGGCGCGGACACACGACAACCAGAACACTCCTGCTCTGGTTGGGAAAGCAAAATACTGTGACCACTTTGGAAAACATTTCGAAAGTTTCTGACAAAGTGAAATGGCTCACTTCCCATTTGAGCCGACAATTTCGCGCCTGCATATTTATCCAAGGGAAAAACCTATGTGCACAGAAGAACGTGTATGTGAATGTTTATAGAGGTTTTAGTCTTAGTAGCTAAACACGATCAACAACCCAGATGTCCTTCACTTGGTGGAGAAGCTGTGGTACCACCACGCAATGGAATTCTACTTGTCATTAAAAAGGAAGGAGTCAGCGATGCAGGCGGCAGCAAGGAAGAATTCCAAATAGCCAAGGTAACCAGAGACAAAAGACTACAAACGCTGTGATTTTACTTCTAAGACCTTCTCGAAAAGACAAAACTGGGAGCGGGGGAAAAGGACAAATCAGTAGTTGCCAGAGAAGGGGTTGGGAAGATGGGGTGACTACGAAGGGGCGTGAGAGAAGATCTGGGGGTGATGGGAACATTCTATTTCATGAGGATGATGGGAGCCATAAGCCTGTATGAGTTTGTCAAAACTCACAAAACTGTACATGAAAAAAGGTGAATATTTACTATATGTAAAGCAAACTTGAATTGTAAAGAAACAAGAGAGACTGCGCTGTCCAGCAGCTGACAGCCTTGGGGCCGAGGCCACAGGCTTCTGGGCAGCCCTGGCTGGAGACTGAGCCCGGGGTCACTGAGGTGAAGACAGGAGCCCACTAATGAGCAGTTTGCTCCAGAGCCCCTGCTGGGTTGGCCCAGATTTAGGTCTGCATAACAGATGAGCCTCTCCGAGGCAAGCTGCTTCCTCTCCTTTTCCCCTTCCTAAGTGTCTGCACGGCGTCTGAATTTGAAGGCTTGTCCCGCCCACTCCTGCTTCCTCCCACTTTGTCTTCTGCAGGTTTACCCCACGATAAACCTCTTGCAGGCCTCATTCTTGCCCAGCTACTGCTTTCCAGGGGACCGAAGCGCACACACCTAGCATTTCCCAAATTGATTTGATCTTGGATGTCTTTTAGAAAAGCGTACTCCTTACAATCTCATGGAAAGCACCCCTGGTGAAAGTTTATTAAGTCATCAGTCTTTCCACTTTGTAATGCCTGGGCCCCCTACCCCTACCATGCACCCCACCCTTGTGTTTTGTGTCCCAAGGGTCTGGAGGAGTTGCTGAAGGTTTGTGGTCTATCCTGTCCCTCCCTGTGGTCCCACCTGGCAGGAAGGCTCCAGTGGGGGTGGGGGAGAAGGGCGGATCCCTGAGTGATGCTTACCCTCCAGGATGGGGTTGGCTTCCAGGACCTGCTGCTCAATCCACGAATGCTGGCCACTGACGGTGGCCAAGAACTGCAGGATGAGCTTGGTGGTCTCCGTCTTGCCAGCTCCAGACTCACCACTGCAAAAGGGTATGTAAGGACATGAGGCCACAAAACAGCTATTTTTTTCAACACCTCTCAACTCTCCTGCAAACCCCAGGCCTGCTTTCTGAGCCTCTGACAGGGATGGCCTCTCCCCTGCAGAAATCCTACTGCATTTGCCCTGAAGTCTCCTGCGGGTCTCAGGCTGCCTGTATTGCACACGTTACTGAGTTTGTCTTTTTTTCTGTGCTCGGCTGCAAGCGCCTTGGCACACGCTAATCTGGTTCATTCCAGGGTCAGCGGCACAGTGCCCAGGACATACAGAAGGATGAGTGGGATGACTCAATGTCTTCCTAATGAAAGGACGGCCCACAGGCCAGCAGCAGGCCCAGAATGCAGATGCCCAGCTAATGCAGGCTCTGTGGATCGGAATCTGCATTTTCACAGAATCCCCAGAGGATTCCTACACTTTACAGTTTGCATAACAGACTCCCACAGTCCCATTATCCAGCTTCAACTCCTGGCCAAGTTTATTCCCCACCGCCCCCCACTCCCCATACTATTTTAAAGCAAATCCCAGATATTGCTTCACCTGAAAATATTACCTTTTTTTTTTTTTGAGACAGAGTTTCATTCTGTTGCCTAGGCTGGAGTACAGGGGCATGATTTCGGCTCACTGCAACCTCTGTCTCCTGGGTTCAAGTGATTCTCATGCCTGAGCCTCACAAGTAGCTGGGATTACAGGCACCTGCCACCACGCCCAATTACTTTTTATATTTTTAGTAGAGAAAAGGTTTCGCCATTTTGGCCAGGTTGGTCTCGAACTCCTGACCTCAGATAATCTGTCTCCCTTGGCCTCCCAAAGGGCTGGAATTACAGGCATGAGCCACAGCACCCGGCCTGAAAATATTACCTTTTTAAAAATTATGATGAAAATGCCCAGGATCACTGTGCCAGCAAAGCAGAGCGAGATCAACAAGCCTCCACGGATGGCTATGGACTCCCTGCGTGCCTGTCAAGTGCCAGGCATTTTCATGAACACAGCCTCCTCAAATAGCCTGCCATTGTAGAGACAGGGGCTTACGGGGACTTGCCCACAGCCCCAGGAGAGGACAGGGTAGGAGGAGAACCCAGTCTGACTCAAAGTGACAACTGACATTTTGTTCACTACAAGGAACCAAACATCAGGGGGCTCTTTCCTCTCCTTGTTCACACTCAGCCAGCTCCGCCACCCTCCAGGTGGAAGCCACCCTGTAAGCTCCCAGGCCAGCCAGCCTGCAGCCCAGCTCTGCTGAGAGGCCCTTTGCCCTGCCTCCAGGGGCAGGTTGGGAGCTCCAGCTCTCTCCCAGGGCACCTTCCTGCTGTCTTCTCCAGAGCCCTGGGTTTGAATTCCCCATTTCACTGCTGGGGATGATGGCAACATTATACATCATGATGATGATGGGAGCCACAGGGTGTGCCGCTGGAACAGGATCTCAGCCCCTCTGATTGTGGGTCTCTCCAGCAGTAACATGGGACCATAACATGGGAATAAAAGCATCTCTTTCAGAGGGTTGCTGAGGACATGAAATGTGATCACCTGAGCTTTAGGACTTCATTCTGGTTTCTGTTCAGCTTCTGTCCTCATAGAGGCCATGCTTGGTCTGCCCCTACCTAATGTGGAGGCCAACATCACCCTTTCCTCTCCCTGCCACGTTTTTCTTCAAAGCTGCTAGGACCTGCATAACAATCCACTTATTTGTTGCCTGTCTCTGCTTCTAGAATGTAAGCTCCCCGAGGAAGGGATTCTGGTCCCTTTGGTTAGCTGCTGCTTCCCCATGTTAGGACAGTGCAGGTGGGGCATGACAAAACCTCAAATGATTGAATGAATGAAGGAATGAATGAATGACTCTACTACAGCACCAAGCAAGGTGCCCGGGAGCCATATTCTCACTCCACCTCCCGTTCCCTCGAACACTTCCTCCTCCCGACACCTCCTGACACCAGGAGGGCCTGTGGTCACTGGTAGAGAGGCCAGGCCAGGCAGGGAGTCTCTGAAGCAGAGTTAGGATCTGGACTGGAGGGGACACTTTCCTTCTGGTCCCCTGGTGACCTGAGAGCTGCCCCTGGAGCTGCTGCTGCTCTGTCCTCACCCGAGGCCTGCCCTGAGACGTTTTTGAGTGGGCCCTCACCTGTCGGACCCCCGCATCTTCAAGTGCCTAACCTGGGCCCCATATCTTTTTCTTTTTTTATTTTTACAGAGACAGGGTCTTACTGTGTTGTCCAGGCTGGTCTCAAACTCCTGGCTTCAAGCAATCCTCCTGCCTTGACCTTCCAAGTCACCGGGATTACAGGCATGAGCTACCACGCCTGACTCCTGGGCCCCATTTCTAAAGGAACTCAGCCCAACTTTCTTCCTTGACTCAGTAAACCTTTGTTCAAGTCTGGGCAGTCTAGTCCTTGGTGATACAATGAAAGTCTAGGTTCTGCAGGAAGGAAGCTTCGGAGAAACTGCTCAGGGCGCAGGGCAGCCGGGGTGTGTGCGGTTGGGTAGGGAATGCTCCTGCACCGCCCGCCTTGCTGGCACGCTGGTCGGGAGCAGCTCAGGGAGATGCCAGGAGGTGGCGCCGATCCCTCTGCCTCACCTGATGATGCAGCACTGGTCCCTCTTGTTCTTCTTCATGTTGAAGTAGCAGTTGTTGGCGATGGCAAAGACATGCGGGGGCAGGTCGCCCATGTGGCGGCTGTAGTAGAGCTGCACCTGCTCCAGGGTGTAGAGGGGCAGCACCTGGAACGGGTTCACGGCCACCAGGATGGAGCCTGTGTACGTCTGAGAAGGGAGCAGGCGGTTAGTGCCATCTACCCCAGCAGAGACGCCCAGCCCTGGTCTTGGCCTTGGCCCTGACCTCAGGGGGTTATCAGAGCCACTGACTTTGGTGGGGAAGGAGAGTCCAATTCTGGGCCAGGGAGATAAGACATTTGGCTGCACAGACCCCTCCTCTGGGAAGATGGAGTGTCTACCAAGAAGGTGAGCTCCCAGGGGACACGTTTCCAGGAAAACAAGATGTTGACTGTTTAGTACCCTGCCTGGTTCTTAGAAGGGGCTCGATAAAAATGGACTAAGTATGAAATGGGTTTTCGCCTGCATCCCGCAGGGGCCTTCACGTAGCCTGGTCAGCACCTGGCCCTCACAGACCCCAACCACAAATTCTGTGTGCCCCTGGGACCTCCGCCCTGGATCAGCTGCCCGTCTAGAGCCCCCACCCGGCCCCACTGCCCCTCAGGGGTGGCACAGGCAGAGCCTGCACAATAAGCCACAGGACCACACATCCTGGTTTTCATTTTAGGAAAGGAGAGGACACGCCCTCTGGCTTCAGGCTGTGCCCCCAGAAGTGGAGAGCATGCACAAGCCCTTTAGAAGCACAAGCTGCCTTCCTCTGAGAGCCCAGGAGGGCCAGTCACAACCAAGCTAGCCACTCCTCCAGACCAGAGAGGCCGTGACTTCTGCAGGCCACACCTGCTTAAGCTGAGCTGGTGTCGGTTTTGGAATGCCACCTCCCCTGGGGAAATCTGCACTGGAATCAGGACGAGAGCTTCGGGCTAGCGCTGACCTCCATCCAGGTCAGTTTCATGGGGAGGGCCCACATTCACCCTCATGGCCCCCTCGTCTGGTGAATCAGGACCTTGGGATCTGGGCTGTTACGGGACTCACTCTTGGGAGGCCAGGGGCTTTCTGTCCGGTGACCCTGTCTCTACAACATGCCTGGGAAGGACAGAGCAGAGGGCGATGGCCATCTGCAGCCCTCGCTGAGCACAGACTGCATGCCAGACACTGTGCTGTCACTAGGCATCGGCTTCCTCCCCTCTAGGGTGGAATCACCCTGCTAGTTTGGGACTGGGCAGCAGAGACTGGGAAAAGTTAGGTACCTCGCCCACCTCCTTCAGTGAGGGCATGAGGGGCAGTGCCTGGCCCCAGACCCCCTGTGCATCATTTTCTTCTCCCCGTCCAGGAGGTCGGCACCTGTCGGGGGGCTCCCCCATGGACACAGGACTGGGAGACTCACGTAGATCTTTTGTTGCTGGTAGCGGATCAGGAGGTTGTGCACCATGCCCGCCTCGTTCAGGTCCCCCAGGCGGATCATGTCATCCACACCCTGGACTGAGTTGGGGTGCATGGGGCTGAGGGCACCAAAGTCCTCTGCTTGAATCCAGTGTTCCTAGAGCAACAGGTGCAGTCCTGAGGGGCGGCCTCCATTCCGGTGGCCAGCCTGCCGCACCCTCCCCTCCAGCTTCTCAGCAGCAAGTGGTCTTCTGGGTCATGGATCAGCTGACCTGGGGCTGGTGGCCAGCCTCTGGTCAGGGTCAGTCTATGAGAAGGGTCAAGGGACTCCTGTGACAGGATCAGTGTCATCTATGGCTGGGCCAGCATGGCTTTAGGGGCCAGGGTTAGGGTGTAGCTGGGGCAAGGGCTGAATTTCAGCTCAGGGACAAAGGAGCTTGAAACCGGAAGTTAGATTTAGAGTCAGGCTGCAGCTGGGGGCCTTGCAGGTTGTTGGAATAAGAGTGTGCAAGTAAAAGTGTTTTTAAAAACTACAGTGTTATTCAAATAGAAGATATTGTTATTATCTTACTGACTTCCATCATCTGGATCCCCCAGGCCACAGCCTAGAAACTTCTCTTTGGAGGCTAAGACTGCAGCACCCAGCTGAGCAGACAGGACAGTCTGAGAAGCTAAGTGGCCGGCTGGACATTCCCCTGTAAGCCCCTCCCCACTCACCACCTGGCTGGCCCTGACCTCTCCGGTGGACGAGCTGGTCACCCGCAGGCCACTCCAGGTCGCTGGCCTCTCACGTGTGCGTTTTGCCCCGTCCTGCCCCTCCACACACCTCCCTTGCTCACCTTTCCCACCTGCCCCTTTCACTTTGCAAACCCGCTGTCTGCCCCTGTGGCCCTGCCGGAGCCCCTTTCCCACTTCCCCACTGCCTGCTCCCCTAATTCTCTTCATTTCCCAGAACTGCAGCTCTTGAAGCATTCCCCAGGACACACAGGCCATGTTCACCATGGCAGGACTCCACCATGATCTGTCCTGCCACCCAGGACCCCACTTGGTCTTGGGGTCCCTGGTGTTGGGGCAAGGTTCCTCAGGGAGGGAATGGCTCCGGGGCCCTGGATGTGGGGGCAGGGCGGGGCCCAGATTAAAGCCCCAGAACACTGACCTTGCCCTCGTCATCTTCAACCAAGACTTTGCCTGGCTTTGTCTCTTTGATGATGCCCCCAATGGCCACGCCGGTCTTGTGGGTGGAGGGAAGCCCCAGCCACACGTGGTCACCCTGGAGGGCAGACAGAAGATAATAGTGTGATCCCCCCTCTCTTCCCCTCACTGCTGGAGACTTACCTCTCCTGGGGGCTGTCCCTTCCAGTCCAGAACTCTCAAGGTGGCTGGAGCTTGTCTCTCCTTTCCTATCCTCCTCTCTCACTCTTCCTCTCCCATCTCTCTTTCTCCTTCTCTCTCCTAGCCCAGGTTCCCTTTGAGCATGTGTCACCTGCCCTGCTCACTGGGCAGGTACCAAGTGCCTATACAGCTTCTCTCCATGTTTTTGTCTCGTCTGGAACAATAAGCTGACAAGAACAGGAGCTCAGGTTCCACCGCAGCACCTCTAAAAAAGAAAAAGAAACTTGGCTACCATTGAGGAAGCTGGAGTGCTGAGTGGTTGAGAAAGTGCTTCTCAAGCTTGCTGATGGCAGCAAGACTGAACTTCCACTTGTATCCTCTCAGAAATCACCCACAAGCAATAGAAGGATGAGAAACAGAAACGAGCACATCACTTTCCATGAAACTGGGAGAAGAGGATGAGCTCCTGAACCAGGGAGCAGGCAAAAGGGCTACTAGAAGATGCAGGAGGGAGCTGAAAAGGTGCCCCCCAGCTGTAGATTCCAGAAAGGGACGGCAGAGTTCACTTCTCCAAGGAAGGAGCCCATCCTGGGGTGCGAAAGTGGCATGTCTTGCTGCAGCGGCAGGAGCAGGAGCACAAGGTGGCGTCAGAGCTTGCCTGGCCTGTCTTGGTTCTAAGAAACAGATCATATTTGCAGGTCTGCCATATTTGCAGGAAGCAGTCTCTCTATGGGGTGGGAAAAGACAAACCTTGCCCTGTGAAAAGCTCTATAGTACCCAGATCTATTAGGTGGGAGAAGTAACGACTAAAAACTCACATGTGAGATTTCTGCTAGCCCGCACCATGGCATTGAACTTGCATGAATCTCCTTCTAACCCAAGAAAGCTCACTGCATCTGAAGAGAAGTAATCCAAAAGGAACCAGCACAGGTGTGTGTTCAGAGGTACTGAAACTCAAGAGGAGGAAAGGAGCAAATAACACTTAGCAAAAGAGAAATAACTGCCACAGAGTAGTGGGAAGTGTGACCAAGCATGTCACCACAGTTTACAAAGACTGACCAAAGATTAGGTCAGAGGCAAGAGAGCCCAGGAATTAGATGCGGGACAACTGAGAAGGATGAGACAGCTGGAATGGGTGCCTGTAA
Organism: Sapajus apella; assembly: GCF_009761245.1. Lineage (NCBI taxonomy): Eukaryota > Metazoa > Chordata > Mammalia > Primates > Cebidae > Sapajus > Sapajus apella. The sequence goes on from NW_022437080.1 coordinate 3,052,940, forward strand.
TCCCAACTATTCAGGAGGCTGATACATAAGAATCATTTGAGTCTGGGAGATGGAGGTTGCAGTGAGCCATGATCGCACCACTGCACTCCAGCCTTGCTTACAGAGCGAGACTCTGTCAAAACAAAAACAAATAAATAAAAAATAAAATAAAATTAGAATTAGGAAGAAGACAGCTATAGAAGATGGACAAAGATATAAATGAACTTTGTTGTATGGACTGAATTGTGTCCCTCCAGAATTCATATAGTGAAGCCCCAGCTCCTGATATGACCGTATTTGGAAATAAGGCCTTCAGGGAGGTAATTACGGTTAGACATGGTTCAAAGGGTTTGGTCCTAATCCAATAGGGCTGGTGTCTATAAAAAAGGACACCAGAGTAAGACGTGCCCTCTCTCTCTCTCTCTTTCTTTCTCTTGCTCTTTTTCTCTCTCCCTCTCCTCACTCCCCAGCACAGAAGAAAGGCCATGTGCAGATGCAATGAGAAGACAGCCATCCCATCTACAAGCCAGGAAAGAGAGGCTTCACCAGACACCAACCCTGAAGGCACCTTGACCTTGGACGTCCAGCCTCCAGGACCGTGAAGATATAAATGTCTGTGATTTAGGCTGCCCAGTCTGTGGTATTTTGTTACGGCAGTCCAAGCCCCAGTGAAGTAGACAGACGTGGGTTCTAATCCCTGCTCTATATTCCATGAGTTATGCAGCCTTGGGAAAGTTACTTACCTACTCTGACCTCCAACTTCCTTATCTGTTGAAAGGGCCGCTTCACAGGGCTGTTGTGAAGATGGAAGGCCCCATGGTAGGGAGCCTGAATAGTGACCAGCACCGAGGGCACCACAGAGGGTTCAACAACTGCGCAGGCCCTCTGAAAGACTTATGAAAAGGATGACCACTCTGCACTTTTGGAGGCCGAGGCGGGCAGATCACCTGAGGTCAGGAGTTCAAGACCAGCCTGGCCAACATGGTGAAACCCCATCTCTACTAAAAATACAAAAATTAACCGGGTATGGTGGTGGGCGCCTGTAGTCCCAGCTACTCGGGAGGCTGAGGCAGGAAGATTGCTTGAACCCAGGAGGCCGAGGTTGCAGTGAGCTGAGATCGCACCACTGCACTCCTGCCTGGGTGACAGAGTGAGACTCTGTCTCAACAAAAAAAAAAAAAAAAAAAAAAGATGACCACTCTCCTCTCAAACACTTAATCTCTGGAGATAGAGCAGCCCTGCAATTATAATTGTGACTAATAGGGCACCACGTGGTATTTTTCTAAACTCTGCTTGCTGTTAGTCATGTTCCCAGAGGAACGGTTGGCGTTAATGCATCCCATGGGCATATTCCTTTGTGAAATGTTTGGCTTTGCCTTGAAACCATATAATGCTCCAAAGTGGAGCCACACTCTCGTGTTTGTGACTTAGTCACCAGAAGCCCTCACAACCTGATGTTTTAGACCACGCATGTCCTCTCTCCAGCCTAAAACAGCCTAAGCTCTATTCTGTCATTGAAAACAAGAAGCCAACCTTGTCTGCCCATTCTGTGAGTCAGATGCTGCCACGCTTAGTGGTAGAACCAGGGACTCCTACTTAGTGAAGGTCCTCCTCTCAGCAGTGTGGTCCAGCAGACAGGAACAAAAGCCTATGTGGCTTTGCAAGCAGGAGAACATTTGGGGCATTTTCTTATCAAAGAGCACTTTGCAGCACTGTCCAGCTCTCCTGGACTCCGTGGGGCATGAGGCAAGGTTGGAAATATGGAAGACAGGGAAGGATGCACAGGCTGGTTTGGGGTCTCTCCTCTGGGCTCCCCCGCCTCTGAGCTCTCCACCCTGCACGCCCCGCCTCCAGGCTACTCAAGGCCTGTCCCTGCCTCCCAGGGCAGGGCGGTTCCCCAGCAGCTGTTGATTGGATGTAAATGCAAAACTCCTCTGCTTCCTTCCTGTGGAGGAGCCATCTCTTGGCCACTGGGACACAGGGATATTTGTTGAGTGAAGGCAACACAATGCAGAGTCCAAAGCGATGATTTGGACCTGGGTTTCAGTTCTACCCACGCCCACAGTTCCCCAGTTCCCTGTTTTCTCTAGGGGAGCTCCCTGCAACTGCCGCAATGAGACAACTGGGGAATCCCTTTGTTGGCCGTGCACGGTGGCTCACACCTGTACTCCCAGCACTTTGGGAGGCCAAGGCAGGTGGCTTTGCGCTCAGGAGTTTGAGACAAGCCTGGGAAACACAGTAAAATCCTGTCTCTACAAAAAATATAAAAATTAGCTGGGTGTGTTGGCATGCACCTGTGGTCCCAGCTGCTCGAAAGGCCGAGGCTGGAGGATCGCTTGAACCTGGGAGGCAGAGGTTGCCGTGAGCCAAGATCGCACCACCGCACTCCAGCCTGGGTGACAGAGTGAGACCCTGTCTGAAAAAAAGAAAAAAAAAAAAAGAAATCCCTTTGTCAAGACAAAGGAACATGTTAAGCCCTGCATGGAAGCTAGGGATAAGCACACATACCTGTGCATGTATCGCTGAGGCCACTGATTGGCCAAACTTGTTTTCTTTAGATGCTAAAGTCTGTCATGTTACCTAAACTTCCGTGTCTCTGGTATTTTCCTATGGGATCTCATTGCCTTTCCTCTCTTTCCTTGGGAGCTATTCAACGTAGCCTTGAGTAACTTACACCAATAACCCCTAGATCAAATAATACAATTCTTACCAGCCTGAGCCCCGACATCCTGGGTCAGCAGTTCCACACGCCTGTAAGGAGAGAGAAAGCAGAACGTCGGCTCCACGCACACCCCGGATAGGAGCCCCTGGAGCCCAGGAGCTGGGCTTGTTCACCAACACGTCCCTAAGTGCCTGGGATGGGACCTGGCTCAAAAACAGTGCTGAAGAAGTGGATGAATGAGTCACAGTCCTAGCACAAGGGCAAGAGCTGTTCTCAGCTTCTTCATCTTACGTTACCTTTGTTGAAGACATATTTCACACTCAATCCTGGGCTTGATATAGGAAGTAGGTGATTCCCTGTCATCCAGAAGCCCCAGTTTTATCTGGTCAGACATCCATGAAAACCAGTCATCATCGCACATCCTGAGAAGTGCTCAGGTAAGCAGCCACTGGAGCTTCAGACACATCACATTCTTTAAACCTCACAGCACTGCAGAACACGCGTGTTCCCCACTTTAGACATGGGACTCAATGCAGGAAAGGGGACTCAGTTAATTAGTAACACAGCTGGGAATTAAACCCAGATCTGCCTCCTTTCCAACCTGTCCCCAGCACCTGGTGGCTCTAGAGGGAGCAGGCAGCCAGGCCCAAGTAGCAGTCACCAGGAGGAGGAGGGGGGAGGGGCCCACTTGCCCCATCTGAAGGAGGAAACCCCGAGTTACCCTGACTGAGTACTGGCATCTTCCTGTCTCTGTGCTGAGCAGTGCAAAGTGGGTACCAGGTCTATTGCTAGGTTCTATCATGGTGATTTGTGAGATTTTGGTGCACCCATCACGAGAACAGTATACACTGAACCCAATTTGTAGGGTTCAACAGAGGTAGTCTTTCATTCTTAACCCCACTCCCACCCTTTCCCCCCAAGTCCCCAAAATCCATTGTGTCATTCTTATGCCTTTGCATCCTCATAGCTTAGCTCCCACTTATGAAAGAGAACATACGATGTTTGGTTTTCAATTCTTGAGTTACTTCACTTAGAACAATGGTCTCCAGTCTCATCCAGGTCACTGTGAATACCACAGTTCCTTTACCCACTTGTTGATTGATTGGCATTTGGGCTGGTTTCACATTTTTGCAATTGTGAATTGTGCTGCTATAAACGTGTGTGCAAGTATCTTTTTTATATAATGACTTCTTTTCCTCTGGGTAGATACCCATTAGTGGTATTGCTGGATCAAATGGTAGTTCTACTTTTAGTTCTTTAAGAAATCACTACACTGTTTTCCATACAGCCTGTGCTAGTTTACATTCCCACCAGCAGCGTAGAAACATTCTCTTTTCACCGCATCCACGCCAACATCTTTTATTTTTTGATTTTTTTGATTATGGCCATTCTTGCGGGAGTAAGATGGTATCGCGTTGTGGTTTTGATTTGCATCTCCCTGATCATTAGTGATGTTGAGCGTTTTTTCATGTTTGTTGGCCATTTGTGTGGGAAGGAGACCTCATAAGTGCCAAGGCAGGAGTCAGAAGCCTTAGCTTATTCCCATATAAATAATGAAGAAGGAAATAACTAGAGGTATAATCATAGCAGTTATTCATAGGTGATCTTGATTATTCATATGTGATCTTAGTTATTCATAGGTAATCTTAGTTCTTTTACTAATGCCTTTCAGGTCCCAAAGTGTGAACCTGGAGTGACTTGGTGAAAGGAATGACCCCAAGGCAAGATGCTTTAAATCCTCTGTCATGCTCGTGTAAGGGCTGCTGTAGGGTGCCTCGGCTGTGTGGCAGCACCAGTGCTGGGAAAGTGCCCGCTGTTTAGCCAGCCAGGGAAGGAGACGTCCAAGATGGCTGAGACATCTCCTTCCTTGGGGGAGTTAGGAGAAAACTCCGCTCCTCCAAGCTCTTGCAGAAGGCCTGATGGCTGTTAGGTAGGCCCGCAGACATCCGGGGGCTTAATTGTCTCTATGTGATGCTGCGTTTCAGTGGTCACGTTCCATGTCCACTCTCATGTTCCACTTTTGCACCTGATTCCTTTTTTCTCAGAAGAGATAATCAGTAAAAGTAATATAAATCTTAAGGTCTTTGTTCTTTCTTGACAAGTATGGAAAAGTGCTGATGCATTATGCTGCTTACCTCATCTTGGCTACTAGAAAGCCTTGGGCCCCTACCTGTATGACACGTGATGTACTTGACCTGTACCTACCCTGCCCACAGCTTTGTACTCAATAAAAGTCAGAGTGCATGGACACTCAGGGCCACTGCCGGACTCTCCACTTTGGTTGGCAGTGGACCCCGAGCCCAAACTCTCTTTTCTCTATCTCTGTGTCTTGTGTCTATTTCTACAGTTTCTCGTCTCCACACCAGCAGAGAGGGGCTCCAAGGACCCTGTAGGGCTGGACCCTACACATCTACACATTTGTATATCTTCTTTTGAGAGTTGTCTATCCATGTCCTTGGCCCACTTTTTGATGGGATTTTTTTTTCTTGATAATTTGTTTTAGTTCCTTGTAGATTCTGGATATTAGTCCTTTGTCAGATGCATAGCATGTGAAGATTTTCTCCCACTTTGTGGATTGCCTGTTTACCCTGCTCACTGTTTATTGTGCTGTACAAAAGCCCTTTAGTTTGATTAAGTCCCACCTATTTATCTTTGGTTTCCTTGTATTTGTTTTTGTGTTCTTGGTCATAAAATCTTTGCCTAAGCCAATGTCTAGAAGGGTTTTTCTGATATTATCTTCCAGAATTTTTTTGGTTTCAGGTCTTAGATTTAAGTCCTTGATCCATCTTGAGTTGATTTTCCTATAAGGTGAAAGATGAGGATTCAGTTTCATTCTCCTGCATGTGGCTTGCCAATTATCCCAGCACCATTGTTGACTAGGATTGTTGAATAGGGTGTCCTTTCTTGACTTCATGTTTTTGTTTGCTTTGCTGAAGATCAGTTGGCTATAAGTAGTTGGGTTTATTACTGGGTTCTCTATTCTGCTCCATTGGTCTATGTGCCTATTTTTATACCATTACCATGAAAGGGGGAGAGTACTACATCAAGGGAACTCCCCATGGAACAAAAGAATCTGAACAGCAGCCTTGAGCGCAGACATAGCCTACCCAAATGAGAAGGAACGAGGAAAGCAATTCTGGTAATATGGCAAAACAAGGTTCTTTGTTTCGTCATATTACCAGAAAATCATAACCCCCAGAAATCACACTAGCTCACCAGCAATGGGTCCAAACCAAGAAGAAATCCCTGACTTATTTGAAAAAGAATTCATAAGATCAATTATTAAGAAAATCAAGGAGGCACCAGAGAAAGTTGAAGTCCAATTTAAGGAAATAAAAAAGATACAAGAAATGAGGGGAGAAATCTTTATTGAAACAGCACAAATAAAAAGCAATTGCAACTTAGAGAAATGCAAAAGTTTCTGGAAAGTCTCAGCAATAGAGTCGAACAAGCAGAAGAAAAAACTTCAGAGTTCGAAGACAAGCTCTGAATTAACCCAATTCAGAATTAACCCAATTCAACAAAGACAAAGAAAAAAGAATTTTAAAAAATGAAGAAAGCTTTCAAGAAGTTTGGGATTATGTAAAACAACCAAACCTAGGAATGATTTGCATTCCTGAGGAAGAAGAGAAATCGAAAAGTTTGGAAAACATTTTTGCAAGAATAATCAAGGAAAACCTCCCTGGCCCACTGGAGACCAAGACATACAAATATGAGAAGCCCAGACATCCAAATACAAGAAAGAACACCTGGGAAGTTAATCACAAAATGATCATCACTTAGGCACATTGTCATCAGGTTATCTAAAGGCAAGTCGAAGGAAAGGAATCTTAGGAGCTGTGAGGCAAAAGCACCAGGTAACCTATAAAGGAAAATCAATCATATTAACAGCAGATTTCTTAGCAGAAACACTAGAAGCTAGAAGGGATTGTGACCCTATCTTCAGCTTCCTTAAACAAAACAGTTATCAGCCAAGAATTTTGTATCCAGCAAAACTAAGCTTCATAAATAAAGGAAAGGTACAGTCTTTTTTAGACAAATGCTGAGAGAATTTGCCACTGCCAAACCAGCACTACAAGAACTAGTAAAAGGAGCTCTAAATCTGGAAACAAATCCTGGAAACACATCAAAACAGAACCTCTTTAAAGCAAGAATCTCACAGGACCTATAAAACAAAAATACAATTAAAAAAAAAAGATATACGGGCAATAAATAGCATGATGAATGGAATAGTACCTCACATCTCAATACTAATGTTGAATGTAAATGGCCTAAATGTGCCACTTAAAAGATACAGAATTGCAGAATGGATAAGAATTCACCAACCAAGCATCTGCTGCCTTCAAGAAAATCACCTAACACATAAGGACTCACATAAAAAGGTAAGGAGGTGGAAAAAGGCATTCTATGCAAATGGACACCAAACATGAGCAGGAGTAGCTATTCTTTTATCAGACAAAACAAACTTTAAAGCAACAGCAGTTTAAAAAGACAAAGAAGGAAATTATATAATGATAAAAGGCCTTGTCCAACTGGAAAATATCAATCCTAAATATATATGAACACTGGAACTCCCAAATTTATAAAGCAATTACTACTAGACCTAAGAAATGAGATAGACAGCAACCCAACAATATTGGGGGACTTTAATACTCCACTGACAGCACTAGACAGGTCATCAAGACAGAAAGTCAACAAAGAAACAATGGACTTAAACTATACCCTGGAACAAATGGACGTAACAGATATTTATAGAGCATTCTACCAAACAACCACAGAATATACATTCTATTCCTCAGTGCATGGAACTTTCTCCAAGATAGACCATATGATAAGATGCAAAACAAGTCTCAATAAGTTTAAGAAAATTGAAATTATATCAAGTACTCTCTCAGACCACAGTGGAATAAAACTGGAAATCAACTCCAAAAGGAACCTCCAAAACCATGCAAATACATGGAAATTAAATAACCTGCTCCTGAATGATCATTGGGGCAACAATGAAATCAAGGTGGAAATTTTAAAATTCTTCAAACTGAGTGATAATAGTGACATACCTCTGGGATACAGCAAAGGCGGTGCTAAGAGGAAAGTTTATGGCCTTAAATGACTACATCGAAAAATCTGAAAGGGCACAAGTAGACAGTCTAAGGTCACATCTCAAGGAACTAGAGAAACAAGAACAAACCAAAGGTAAACCTAGCAGAAGGAAGGAAATAGGCAAGATCAAAGTAGAATCAAATGAAATTGAAACAACAACAACAAAAACCCTACAAAAGATAAATGAAACAAAAAGCTGGTTCTTTGAAAAGAAAAATAAAATTGATAGACCATTAGCAATATTAACCAAGAAAAGACGAGAGAAGATCCAAATAAGATCAGCTAGAAATGAAACAGAAGATGTTACAACTCACACCACAGAAATACAAAAGATCACTCAAGGCTACTTTGACACCTTTACATGACTAAACTAGAAAGCCTAGAGGAGATGGATAAATTCCCGGAAAGGTACAATCCTCCTAATTTAAATCAGGAAGAATTAGAAACCCTGAGCAGACCATTAACAAGCAGTGAGATTGACACGGTGATAAAAGAATTACCAACAACAGCAGAGAAAAGTCCAGGACCAGACAGATTCACAGCTGAATTCTACCAGACATTCAAAAAAGAAATGATACCAATCCTATTACACTATTCCACAAGATAGAGAGAGAATTCTCCCTAAATTATTCTGTGAAGCCAGTATCACCCTAATTCCAAAACCAGGAAAGTACATAACCAAAAAAGAAAACTACAGACTAACATCCCTGATGAACACAGATACAAAAATCCTTAACAAAATACTAGCTAACCGAATCCAACAGCGTATCAAAAAGATGATCCACCATGATCGAGTAGATTTCATACCAGACAGGCAGAGATAGTTTAACATATGTAAGTCAATAAATGTGATACACGACATAAATAGAATAAAAACAAACGTTACACGATTATCTCAATAGATGCAGAAAAAGCATTTGACAAAATCCAGCATCCGTTTATGATTAAAACCCTCAGCAAAATCGGGATACAAGGGACATAAATAAAACCATTTATGATAACCCACAGCCAACATAATACGGAATGGGGAAAAGTTGGAAGCATTCCTTCTGAGAACTGGAACAAGACAAAGATGCCCACTCTCACCGCTCCTCTTCAACATAGTACTGGAAGTTCTAGCCAGAGCAATCAGACAAGAGAAAGAAATACAGGTCATCCACATTGGTAAAGAGGACGTCAAACTTAGATCTTTTGGGGACAAAAGTGGTCAGATTAACACTTGTGAATGCAACACAAAAATAACATACATATTGAAACATCCCCACTGTACCCCACACACATGTACAACTATTATGTGTCAATTAAAAATAATAAAAGGCCCAAAGAGAAGAAAATACAAGAAGCACACTTTTTTTCCCAAAAGCCAACTTGAACCAGAAGGAAGCATACATGTTGTGGGCCCTTGTGGTCCGTCGCCCTCCTACGAATACTGTGACTTCCCTTAAACTGATTCCTGATCTCGCCTTGCACAGCCCCAGCCTTGGATCTGAGCAGAGTTGGGGATGCCTTCCACCCCCTTACAGACAGCGGCAGGGTGGTCTCACGGCCTTCACCCTGACTAGGCCTTCAGCAATGTCCAGATTCCTTCTTTAGGCCCCAGTCAGTTGTTTCTGCCAGAATCCCTGCTTCAAAGCTCCTTTCCACCACTCACTCTGCAGAATGCCTTGACCTGTTTCACTGAAGCAAGAGAGAAACCACACTCAGCTTCCAGCGTGGCCACTCCCTGACTTCTCCGTGCCTCTGCACACTTAGATGACTGCCTGGGGAAAGGGAGCCTTGACAGCCCACACAAATCCTTCCAGCCCTGCCTTCTCCAGCCTCCACTTTTAAGGCCTTGCTTTAACAATTACCGTAGTGGTTTAATATACGTCTCCAAATTCTTTGGCACATCTCTGCTCACAAGAGAGACGAATTCACCCCACCTGGAGTGTGGCCTTAGTGATCTGCTTTTGTCAAATAGAAGAAGGTAGAAGAATGGAGTATGCCCTCTGAGATTAGTTTGCAAAGTCTCTGTGGTTTCCTGCTTGCTTTTTCTCTAAGATCACTTGGCCTGGGAGCCTGGAGGTTGTGAGGATGCTCAAAGAGCCCGAAGGAGAGGCCTGTATTGTGGGAGCTGAGGGCTCCAGTTAACAGCTGTGTGATCTTGGAAGGGACCCTCCAGCCCCAGTTGTGGCTTCAGATCACCACAGTTCAGCCAACATTCTGACTACAACTTTATAGCCAACAACAGATTAGGATGCAGGCACACACGGGGAAGACGGCGTGAAGAGGCAGCAAGAGGAAAGATGGCTGTGCCCACATCTGCAAGCCAAGGAGAGGTGCCTGGAAGAACCCAACCCTGCTGACACCTTGATTTTGTAGTTCCAGCCTCCAGAACAGTGGAGAATATACATTTCCATCATTTAAGCCCCACCGCCACCCCATCCTCAGTCTGTGGTATTCGGTTATGGCAACCCAAACAGCTACTACAAACCCCATGAGGGTCCCTGGGCCAGAACCACCCAGATAAGCTGCTCTTAGATTTCTGACCCCCAGAGCCTGTGTGAGATAATCAATGCTTGTTATTCTAAGCTGTTAAAGTTTGGGATAACTTGTTATGCAGCAATGAGTGACTAATACAATCATCTTCCCCTCACGTCTTTGTCCTCTCCCACTCTCCTGGTCCTTTGCCCTCTGAATAGGGATAAGCTCAGGTCTTGTCTTGTCTATCTTAAAATGAATTTTCTTGACCTCACTGTCCCTGTCCAGCTTGAGTACCCTCCCCCTCCTTGTGTTTGTGCCACAGCCAAGCTGCTGGAAGGAGCCACCCCATAACACTGCCTCCACCTTCTCACCTTTCATGCCTTCCTGACCATCTCCTCTTGCTCCTACAAGGCTGCACTGCCTTTCCCTCTGCCTCTGGGGCACCACTCAATCTCCTCCCAGAGCTTCCTATTCTTTTTTTTTTTTTTTTTTTGAGACAGAGTCTCACTCTGTTGCCAGGCTGGAGTTCAGTTGGGTGATCCTGACCCACCGCAACCCCTGCCTCTTGGATTCAAGCGATCCTCAGCCTCCTAAGTAGCTGGGACTACAGGAATGTGCCACCACGCCCAGCAAATTTTTGTATTTTTAGTAGAGATGGGGTTTTTCCATGTTGGCCAGGCTGGTCTTAAACTCCTGGCCTCAAGTGATCTGCCTACCTCGTCCTCCTAAAGTGCTGGGATTACAGGCTTGAGCCATCATGCCTGGCCCTTTCACTCACCTTGACCTCTTGGTGTCCAAGGGAGAGGCTGGTGATTTTTGTCTGCCTGGTATGCCTTCCTCCTATATCCTTTTGGGGAACATCTCCTCCCCTAGTTCAAATCGTGTTGCTGATGAGAATCTCGTGAATCCTGGGAACCCAAGCGGCCATGTGGTCCAAGCCAGAGCCAATCACAGCTTTTTCTGGGACATTCTGAATGGGAGCCGAGGGTTGGTTTTCCTCTCTAATGCCGAAATTATGAAATTTGATTCCAGAAGTACCAGGAGGTATGGTCCTAGCTTCTTAAAAATAGCTGATTTGAGAGAATAAAATTGGCAGATGTGGAAGGAAGGAGACAAAAGACAGAAATCCTGTCTCTGCCTTTTTGCAGTTTGATTATACGGGGTAAGCCATTTGGATTTGGTTGTTGGAACCAAATAATTCCCACCGATCTGCCAGCCCTTGTTCTATTCTGTTTCAGCCTGCACACTCCCCTTGTGTGTGCTCACTCTCTCAGGGCCACCAGGATCATAGTCCTGCTGAGTCCCAAATTAGCATCTCCAACCTGCATCCCTACCCTGACCTCCAGACACACCAAGGCCCCTTTCCCTAGACACATCCCTCAGAGGTGCCATGGGCACTTCAAACTCAGCGTGACCATAACACCTCATCTCCTCGGTCCCCAAACCTGCTCCTGCCCCTGCATTCTTTATCTCAGCAAATGGAGCTAGCATTGCTAAAAGACACCTGGAGTCTCCTATTCTTCACAGCCAAATAATCCCTAGGACCTGGAGATTTTGTCTTTTAAAAACTCGAGGCTCCCAATTATATGCTGTCTACAAGAAACCCATGTTAAATATGAAGACTACCTATTGGGTACCATGCTCACTACCTGGGTGACGGGATCATTTCTACCTCAGCATCACACAATATATCCATGTAACAAACCTGCACGTGTACTCCCTAATAAAAACAGAAGTTGAAATTATTTTTTAAAGACACAGATAAATTAAAAGTAAAGGGTTGAAGAAAGGGTTGAAATAAAGGGTTGGGTTAGTATTAGGTGGCTAATACGAATCAAAATAGAGCTAGATACATTAGTGTTCTGGAAAAGAAAGAAGGAAGGAAGGAGGGAAAGAAAGAAAGAAAGAAAGAAAGAGAGAAAGAGAGAAAGAAAGAAAGGAGAAAGAAAGAGAAAGAAAGAAAGAAAGAGAGAGAAAGAGAGAGAAAGAAAGGAGAAAGAAAGAGAAAGAGGAAAGAAAGAAAGAAAGAAAGAAAGAAAGAAAGAAAGAAAGAAAGAAAGAAAGAGAAAGAAAGAGAAAGAAAGAAAGACATGAAAACAAAAGAGAGTTGGAGTAGCTATACGAGGTTTAAAGCAGACTTCAGGGAAAGGAAGATTATCAGGAAAAAGAGAAATATTACATAATGTTAAAGGGATAAATTATCAAAGAAGACATGTCAATTATTAACATGTATGCACATGACAACAGAGTGTCAAAATACTTGCGAAGTATATTCTCAGACCTCAATAGAATTAAATTAGAAATCAAAAACAGAAAGATAACTAGAAAATCCCAAAATGTTTAGAGATTAGGAAACATGTTACTAAATAACACATGGGTCAGGTAAGTCCCAAGAAAATTTTTAAAATAAATGAAAATTAAAAGATCACCTCAAAATTTGTGGAATCCAATGAAAGAAGTACTTAAGGGAAATTTATAGTGCTGAATGCATAGAAGAACAATCCAAATCAGTAATCTAAGCTTCCACCTTAGGAAAGTAAAGAAAAAGAACAATATCATCCTAAAGTAAGAAGAAGAACATCAAAAATAAAAATTAGAACAGAAATAAGTTACATGGAAAACAGGAAATAAAAAGAGAGACGTCAATAAAACCAAAAGCTGGTTCTTTGAAAACATCAGTAAAACTGATAAACTCCTATCAGGCCAACCAAGAAAAGCAAAGAGAATACACAAATTACTAACATTGGAAATGAAAGAGGGGACATCACTCTGATCCCATGGACATTAAAAGGATAGTAAAGACATATTATGAACAACACATTTGGTAACTTAGATAAAATGGACAAATTCCTTGAAAAAAAAATCTATCAAAATTCATACAAAGAGAAATAGATAATCTGAAAATCCTATATCTATTAGAGAAGTTGAAGCAATTTTGGGCAACCTTTCAAAAAAGGAAGCACCAGGTGTGGATGGTTTCACTGGTAATTCTACCAAATGTTTAAGGCAGAAATGATGCTAATTCTCTATAATGACTTCCAGGAAACAGAAGCAAAGGAAACACTTTTTAACTCATTCTATGAGGCTAGCGTTACTCTAATACCAAAATAAGATAAAGACATTAAAAGGAAGAAAAAACTTGGCCAGGTGCAGCCTGTAATCCCAGCACTTTGGGAGGCCAAAGTGGGTAGATCACGAGGTCAGGAGATCGAGACCATCCTGGTCAACATGGTGAAACCCCGTCTCCACTAAAAATACAAAAACTAGCTGGGCGTGGTGGCACTCACCTGTAGTCCCAGCTACTTGGGAGGCTGAGGCAGGAGAATCACTTGAACCCGGGAGGTGGAGGTTGCAGTGAGCTGAGATTGTGCCACTGCACTCTAGCCTGGCGACGGAGCAAGACTCCGTCTCAAAACAAACAAACAAACAAACAAACTTGAGGCACTTCCCTTCCTGCCATCCTTTAGTCTCCTGCCATCCTTCACTTGGGAGGACGGAAGCATCCCAAGTGGCCTTGCTGCTTCTGGACTCTCAGAAAAATCATCTTCCATCCCACCAATCAAGTGATCTTTAGGAGATGCAAAAATTGGCCATGTCATGCCTCCCACAGCTAAGGACGTGCCATATCTTTATGACATTCAAGGATCTTCAGCATCATAGCTTGCCCACCTTTTCAGCCTGCTTTGTATCGCCCCTCTTCCCCGCAGGGTGCACTGAATATCATGCAGTTTCTGAAACACCCCATGTTCTCTTTTACCTCAGTGTCTCTGTACTGGATCTGATATCAATTTGGAACACAGACACATGCACACGTGTAAGGCTACATGTACACGTGTACACACATACACAGAAACAGACATCCTCACATGCAGAGGCTACAATTTTTGACCTCAGCATTTATCCCTGTTTTTACTTGTCACATTTTGTGTCTCTCCCACACCTGTGAGAAATTTGAGAGCCGGAAAGTGACTTACACCAGTCAGGGCTCAGGACATGCTTGCTGAGTAAATGGATGGATGAGTGGACAGACAAATGGGCCAATGGATGAGTGGATGGGTGAGTGGGTAGATGGAAGCGTGGGCTGATGGACGGGTGGACAGGTAAATGAGTGGATGGGTTGGTGGATGGATAGGTATATGGATGAAGAGATGGATGGATTAGTGGATAGATAGGCGGATGGATGGGTAGCTGTTTGGATGGATAAGTGGATGGATGAATCCACTAATGGACTGGTGGATAGATTGGTGGATGGATGGATGAATGAATTAGTGGATTAATAGGTGGGTGAGTGGATGGATGGTGGATGGACTAGTGCTTGGACTGGGTAAGCCAACGGGTGGATAGATTGGTGGATGAATAGGTGAATGAATAAATAGATGAATGGATTGGTGGATGGATGGGTGGATGAATGGGTAAGTGGGTGGGGGATGGATGGATGGATGGATGGATGGACAGATGGCCCTGCCCAGGAAAGCAGGTGAAGCATTGCCCCTTACGAGAAGCACTGCTGTGCTTGAAAGTTTCTCCTTCTTGGGAATAGGATGACTTCTTAGTCCAGTTCCCTTTGTCAAGCCCTGAGGCAGGTCACTGTGGCTGAGCCTATGGGGATCAGTGTCCTGCCTAATCTCAGGAACCAGAATGGGGGTGACCATTCTGGTGTTTCAGGGGGAGTGCTCTTTGGGCAGAAAGGGCATCTGAGGCTAGTGAGGGGTAAGTAAGACTTGGAAGTTACCCTGTGCCACCAGCTGGCTGCCTTCCCTGGGATGGAAGCCATCATTCAAGGAGAACACAGGTTGAAAGGGCCACCTCCCAGAGGAGGCAAAGTCACTAGAGTCTAGATCTGGGCTGAACACCCCAAATACGGGGCTAGTCTGGGCTGGTCAGTGGGCCCCTGTTGGGCCCCAGAAAGGTCACTATAAATGGTCAGCCTTGGGGAGAGGGCCTGCCAGCGTCCAAGAAATCACAGGCTGAGTTGCCCTGATATCATTACAAGAGCAGCGCTTACTGGGCATTTACTGGGCCAACAGCTCCACGCACAGTGCCCCTTTCATTGCACAATAAGCCTGTGAAACACATATGATTATTTCCCATACTCATCCATATTTGGAAAAACTGAGCCTTGGCCCTAATGGTGACAGGGCTGTGGCAGAGTCTGTGCTTCCAACTACCAGGCCAGACAGAGTCCTGGGCAGGGGCAGAGGAGAGAAAAGAGGAGCTGCTGCTGGCAGGGCCTTTTTCTGTGCTGCAGGGTGGTGCTGCACCCAAGTTATTGCATTTTCCCCAACTTGTCCCTTAGAGAGTTGAGGCCGCTCGAGGCTAGGTAACTTCCCAATGTCCCCCAATCGAAGGGTCTGATCCCATCCCAGCATGTGGCCGCTCACCCAGGATGGGAGCCGGAGGAAGGAGGGGGCCCTGGGCAGCACGTGGGCCCACCCAGAAGGCCAGCTGCTGTATGTGGCCTCGGAGACGACCCTGCCTGCCCGTGCACTGTGGCAGAGGGTAAACTGGTGCCACCATTTGTGGAAGACAATTTGATAACGTCTATCAAAAATGTAAACACCTTTTGTCCATGCAAGCCCACCATTAGCAACGTACCCTGCAAATGTACCTGCAAAAGTTCATCAAGGTAGATGTGCAGACATTGATGGTAATAGCAAGAAAAGGAAACGAACAAAAACCCAACAAACCACCAACTGTCCAAAAACAGAGGTCTGCTGGATTCAGGTTCACCCTTTGGGTAGAATACCACACAGCTTTTTAAAAAGTATAGTTAGGGGGCCGGGTGTGGTGGCTCACACCTGTAGTCCCAGCACTTTGGGAGACCAAGGTGGGCAGATCACGAGGTCGAGAGATCGAGGCTATCCTTGCCATGATGAATCCCCGTCTCTACTAAAAATACAGAAATTAGCCGGGTGTGGTGGCGCACGCCTGTAGTCCCCGCTACTCGGGAGGCTGAGGCGGAAGAATCGCTTGAACCCAGGAGGCGGAGGTTGCAGTGAGCCGAGATTGTGCCACTGCACTCCAGCCTGGCGACGGAGCAAGACTCCGTCTCAAAAAAAAAAAAAAAAAAAAAAAAAAAAGTTGTTGTTAGGTTGAAGTATAAGAAAGTGTCCTTTTTCTAGGTGAAGAAGGCCACAAATTGGCAGTTTCAAATGATTCAATCTAATACATGTGTTGATATATGAGTATGTAATAAAAACACTCTGTGTTTTATAGTATCATGTTATTTTTGTTTAAAAATATAGGAGATACTAGTTGGGCATTGGTGCTGATCTGTAGTCCCAGCTACTTGAGAGGCTGAGGTGGGAGGATCACTTGAACCTGGGAGGCCAAGGCTGCAGTGAGCTATGACTGCACCACTGCACTCCAGCCTGGGTGACAAAGCAAGACTCCATCACTACAAAATTATAATCAAAAATGAAAATACAGGAGATACATACATGCATATACAGAGAAAGGGAGGAGATAAATACTTTGGGGAGGTAACTATATTAAACCGTCAAGTGTGATTTATTGGGGTGGAGAGTGGAAGGAGGGAAGAGACTCTTATTTCACCCATGGCTCCTTTCTGTTATGTCTGGCTTTTCCATATCCACAGATTGTATTTGTCATTGATTCTACTGCCAACCGGGGTTGTCTGGGATACCTGAGCTTCCATCCCTGCCAAGACAGCGATGACCATCTGAACAGCCCCACTGCCAAGCTCAGTGGGGAGCCAGCCGTGGGAGGGCCCAACAGAAAGGGCCCCCACACAGGTGTCAGGGAGGAACAGGAGGAACTGAAGGAGGTGGCAGCCCCACTCTCAGTGGTTCTGGGGTTGTCTGTGCACGCTAGAGAAAAAGAGTCCTCAGTTAAGATTTCAAGTTCCCTCCATTGCCCTGCTCCGGCCTGTCTCCATAGCCCGGGGCTCCCCATGAAGAAGAGCATGCTCCTCTTTGGGATGGGAGTCTAACACCCACAGGACAGCTCAGCGTTCAGGGTGATGTCCACAAGATGCCCGTCCCATGAATATCACGTGACTGACAGCGCCAGAGGTTATGCGTGCCTGAAAGATGTTCTCTGGCCTAGAGATGCAATAGTGCTCCTGGATCACCATGAAGGCTCCCTCCTCTTCTGCCCAGGTAAGCCCAGAGTAAGAATGTGAAGCCATAGTCCTCCATCCTGCCCTCTCCCAGTGGGCACAGGGCCTAGCCACCCCACTGCTCAAAATCCTACAACATGCAGCAATGTGGCTAGAGAAACCCAGCTTCCCAAGGAGGTAGTCGGTGATGGCAGGGCAGCCCCGGGGAGGAGACCCTGCTCCTGGACAGCCCCACCGCCAAGCTCCTGGGGAAGCCAGAGAAGGCAGGGTGCCCTGGGGAAGAACCCCTTAGGAGAATCTCTCCTTCCAGAAGGGCTCTGCTCCCCCTGCAGAGGGGAAATGTGGAGCTGGGGGTTTGGCAAAGGCCCTGTCTATCCTCTGCAGCATCACAGGATGAGCAAATTTGACCAAGTTTAACCATCCCCAGCATGTACACACACCTGACACACACAACTGTGTTCAGGTGCCCTATGGCTCCCGGGTAGGTATAGGTGAGTGTTGGCCCATTTAGCTTCTAGTCCAGCCTACAGTTTTAGACCTGGCTCAACTGTTTCCTTCAGACTCCTTGATGCTGTTCCCCTCAATCAGAAGTAAATTGACTCCCTCTGCTACCAGCAGACCCTGTACAGCACTCGGTAATGACATTCACTGCCTTGCATTAAAAAGCTTGGTTTACACTCATTCGGAGGACAGTTCATCCTAAGCTTCACTTTCATGCAATGCTGCCGGCCTGCCTGGAGACAGCACAGGAGAGACAGCCTCCTTCACTGCGGAGACAGCATCAAGATGATGACAGTCACACCGGGCGCGGTGGCTCACGCCTGTAATCCCAACACTTTGGGAGGCCAAGGCGGGCAGATCACGAGGTCAAGAGATCAAGACCATCCTGGTCAATATGGTGAAACCCTGTCTCTATTAAAAATATAAAAATTAGCTGGGTGTGGTAGTGTACGCCTGTAGTCTTATTTACTTGGGAGGCTGAGGCAGGACAATCGCTTGAACCCGGGAGGCAGATGTTGCAGTGAGCCAAGATCGCACCGCTGCACTCCAGCCTGGTGACAGTGTGAAATTTCAATCTCAAAAAAAAAAAAAAAAAAAGAAGATGCCATTCACTGTGGAGACCTCCCTGAAGAAACCCCCTTCACCATGAAGACAGCCATGGAGATGCCCCCTTCACCATGGAGGCAGCCACAGAGAAGCCTCCCTCACCATGGAGAAGCCCCTGTTCACTGTATAAGTGCCCTTTCAAAAACTCTCCCTCAAGTTCCTTGAGAAACTGTCCTCTACTGTAGAGACAGACTTTGAAAAGCCCTCATTCATTTGTAGGAGGTCCTTGAGAAACCCTGCTTTATTCTAGAGATATCCCTTGAGAAGCCCCACTTCATTAGATAAAGCAAAAGCCCATGGGACGCCCCCTTCATTCTAGAAACAGCCGTTGGGGAACACTTTTACACCGTTGGTGGGAAGGTAGACTAGCACAACCACTAAGGAAAACAGCAGGGATATTCCTTAAAGAACTAAGAGTAGATCTACTGTTTGATCCAGCAATACCACTACTGGGTATCTACTCAAAGTAAAAGAAGTCATTATACGAAAAAGACACTTGTGGCTGGGCGTGGTGGTGGCTCAGCACTTTGGGAGGCTGAGGTGGGTGATCACCTGAGGTCAGGAGTTCGAGACCAGCTTGACCAACATGGTGAAATCCCATCTCAACTAAACATACAAAAATTAGCTGGGTGTGGTGGAGCATGCCTGTAATCCCAGCTACTCGGGAGGCTGAGGCAGGAGAATCACTTGAACCTGGGAGGTGGAAGTTGCAGTGAGCCGAGATTGTGCCTTTGCACTCCAGCCTGGGTGACAGAGCAAGACTCTGTCTCAAAAAAAGAAAGAAAAAGAAAAAGACATCTGCATCTGCGTGTTTATAACAGTGCAATTCACAACTACAAAGATATGGAACCAACCATCAACCCACGAGTGGATAAAGAAAATGTGGTATACATACACTATGGAATACTACTCAGCCATAAAAAAGGAAAGAAATAATGTCTTGGGCAGCTACTTGGATGGAGCTGGAGGCCATTATTCTTGGTGAAATAACTCAGGAATGAAAACCAAATATCATATATTCTCACTTATAAGTGGATGCTAATCTGTGAGGCTGCAAAGGCATAAGAATGATACACGGACTTTTGGGGACTTGTCGGGGAAGGCTGGAGCAGGGTGAGCAATAGAAAACTACATATTGGCCCAGGTGTGGTGGCTCATCCCTATAATCCCAACACTTTGGGAGGCCAAGGCAGGCAGATTACTGGAGGTCAGAAGTTTGACAGCACCCTGATCAACATGGTGAAATCCCGTCTCTACTGAAAATGCAAAAATGAGCCAGGCCTGGTGGCATATGCCTGTAATCCCAGCTACTTGGCAGTGAAGGAACACACAACACAGTGCTGGAGAGGCAGACAACAGAGTCTACAATGACACTGGATTTGAAACCTTCACTTCATTCTGAGCTCGTCTTGTGCTGCTAGCTACCCCATTCATTCATTCAGCACGTGCCAAGTGTCCATTCTCTGCTGAGGCCTCGGCATGCGCAGGAGATGGAAAAACCCCAAGGAAACCCAGCCCAGGGTCCAGTGGCCTTGGTCAAGTCCTTCCTCCTCCTCTTCCTCCTTCTCTTCCTCTTCCTCCTCCTCCTTCTCCTTCTATTTCTTCTTCTTCTTCTTCTTCTGTAGAGATGGAGTCTCCCCATGTTGTGGGCTCAAGCAATCCTCCCACCTCAGCCTCCCAAAGTGCTGGGATTACAGGCATGAGCCACCACCATGCCCAGCCTCCTTTACCCTTCTTGATCTCAATGTCATTTTCTGTGAAAAATGTGCTAGGATTCTGTCTCTTCCTCCCTGAATAGCTTGTTATGTGGACCAAGAATGGGAACACAAGCACCATTTAAATACATGGGTTAATTAAAATGTACGGAGGCCATTGGGTTGGCCTGAGCTCCTACACGAGGCCAACAGACCGGACCGAAATAGAGTCACTCATGCTGAAGCTCCATGCCACCATGCCGAAACTAAGATTATCTCACCTTCCGAGAATCAGAAGAGAGATAATAGCTGGAACCCCAGAGGGGCCTGCTTCAGCTGGCATGGTGAGGAAGTTCCCTCTGCTCTGGCCTTTCCAAGGAAAATAACTTTGAAATGACTAATCCACTTTTTGTTTTCTGTTTCTCTCAGTGCTATTCTGTCTATAAAGCCAGACTCCTTTGGTTGGCTCATCAGAACATCCATTGTACTCTACAGAATGGGGTGTTGTCCAATTCTAGAGCTGCACATAAAAGCCATTTAAGATCTTTAAGCTAAATTTGTTATAACTTTGTCTTTTGACATACGTAAAACAGGAGGTAATATCAACGCATGTAGGTCATCCCTGTGGTATCCCCTCTCCACAAAGCCCCGTGCTAAGAGCTGTGGCTGCAACAGGCCCCAAGACAGCTGGCTGGGGAGTATTCTCTTAGAGGTAGCATTTGAGGGACAGACGAAGGGCCCTCAACAGGTCCAGGGAGATGGGGTGGGCTTCCTGCCCAAAGGGCTGATGAGCTAAGTGGTAACAATAATTCATTCAGGGTGTGTGCGAATCTCCGAACTAAAATCCTAATAAACAGAGTTTGGGGTCTGGTAAATTAGAGCAAAATTTAAGTCCGGAGTTGCAAAGTGGAGTCTGAAGGAGAGGCCTCGTCATGGGGAATTTGGGGGCCCCACACCTCTCAGCTGTCTGCCCTGGGCCAGCTCTCACGATCTCTGTGTCTCAAGTTTTGTCCTCCATGAAATGGGAATGGGACGCACACCACATGGACAGCTCCAGGGGGACCGCCCATGTGAGCCCCAGTGCTGTCCCTCTCCTCAGCCACCTCTTCCCCCACCAACCATTACCCCACCCCAGGCCTGTTCTGCCTCACCCCAGGGGCCTGGCCTTCCAGAGGTGACCAAAGTCAATTGCCCGAGGTACACGGGTAAGGCGGATCAGCCTGGGCTTTGGAGTGGAATCTGGCTCTGCTTCTTCCTGTGGGCACTTTCACTTCCAAGGGCCTCAGTCTCTGTGTCCATAAAATGGAGGCGATTCCACCACTGTGTTGTGAGGGCGCAGTGGGATGCCACACGTGGCACAGCCGACGTCTGGCAGGGGCTCATCATGGGATCCAGGCTATCCATGATGTCCCATGATTCCACTGTGAGGCCCTGCAGCTGTGAGGAGGCTTCAGGGTGGGGGCAGCCCTGGCACGTACCATTCCCTACCTCTGGGGAGTCTGTCCTTCCATAGCAGAGGGCTAGACAGCCTCTTCCTGCCCTCCTCCTCGGCGCCCGGGATCGCCCTTCAGCCCAATGGAGCGAGTCCCCTGCTTCAGTTTCTGGTTTCCAGTCGCCTGAAGGACGACTCTACTCTCTATCTCTCAGACCTGTCACACCTTGTTTCCAGAGGACCTGTCTCCTGCCCTGGTGACCCTCTTTGGAGAGGTGACTTCCTCCTCCCCACTGGCAGAACATGCCCCCGGCACCCCCTTACCTTGTCAGGATGGGGGTCTGGCTGATTTTCCCCTCCACCCCAGGCACCGTGAAAGAGCCGGGAAAGGAGGCAGTGCT
Organism: Sapajus apella; assembly: GCF_009761245.1. Classification (NCBI taxonomy): domain Eukaryota; kingdom Metazoa; phylum Chordata; class Mammalia; order Primates; family Cebidae; genus Sapajus; species Sapajus apella. The sequence goes on from NW_022437080.1 coordinate 3,074,859, forward strand.
GGGACTCTGGGTGTGTCAGGGAGTAAGGAACAAAGGAAAAGGAGGTAGGGCCCCAAGAGGAAATGGCTGGGAGCACTCTGGGCCCACGTAATTTATTACAGGACTTTGTCCCTGGGCACCAGGCACTTCCACTCCCACACACGCCTCCCGCAGCCCCAGCCGGCAGAGCCTCATGATGTCTGCTCTTTAACCCAGACCCCTTCTGCAGAGCAGCCATGGACGCGGCCCAGAGGCCACAGGGTTTGCAGGCTACGCACATGCTCTGGCCACCAGCCAGATCCCATGGTGACAATCAGCTGACCACCAGGGGCTTAGCATCTTCCAGGGGCTGCATGGCAGGAGCTCTGCCCCCAGGCACCCCAAGCTCTAATTGAGGGTGATAGCAGAATATGAACATAGTATGTTTGGTCCTTGTTCCTGGTTGGTGTCACAGAACTCCTAAAACCCTTAGAATTTCCCAAGTGATCATCTCATAATGAGTCCCTTTGATAACTCCTGCTGAGGAGGTGACCGTGTGGGGGCCCTAGCTAGGCTCAGCATGGGGTCAGTCACCGGAAAGACTTAGTGAGTAGAGGGTTGGAAACTTCAGTCCCAACTACTGACCTCTGAGAAGGTAAAACTCTTGAACAAGATTTGATGAGCTTCCACACATCTGCGGTCCCCGGAGGGTGGCATGTGGGAGAGGGCATGGAAGCTCCCCACCCTTCCCACACAACTCACCTGTGTGTGTTTATTCAGCTGCTCATTTGTAATCTTTTGTAAAAATCCTTTCCCACAAACTGGTCAATATGAGTGCCGTCCTGAGTTCTGTGAGCTGTTCTAGCAAATCCAACCTGAGGAGGGGGGCGTGGGAACCCCGACTTAGAGACAGTTGGTCAGGAGTATACGTGGCAACCTATGACTTGAGACTGGCATCTGAAGTGGGGCGGTCTTGTGAGACTGAGCCCTTAACCTGTGGGATCTATGACTCCAGGTCAATAGTGTCCGAGTGAATTGAATTATAGGACATCCAGCCGGAGTCTGCTGGAGAACTGCTTGGACACCTGGTCAAGAGAGGGTTCTGTGTTGAGTGTGAAAGGATCACACTTCTGGGGCATGTCTAGGGCCATCAGGAAACCTGAAAACAGAGACAAAGATCATCAGATAACAAGGTTCCCAGAAGGGTCCCTGGCAACAAACTGGGCAAGCTCAGGCTGGCACTTGATCAAGGGGCTATGGATTTGAGGCAAATGCAGACTGATGGAAAGGGAAGTGCATCCAGCAGTGGGCCCTGGGAGGGGTCAGACTGGAGGGGCCAGGCAGTCCCTGGAAGTGACCATGAGGGCTAGTGGAGCTCATTTATCCAAGTCTTTGAAGGTGGGTGGATAATAGGGGTAGAAAGTTACCTGCTCAGCCACAGACTTGTGTTGGGTAATCAAGGGGTCTTGGTCGTCCTTACAGTTGGCCCAACTAGAGCCAATCAGATTATTTTCTTTTCCTTGGGTTTGGAGGGGCTCGGGAACTGCAGGCAGAAATGTGGGAATGAGCCATTGTCTTTTAGAATTGAGGTCAAGGCAGGCTGGCAACCCTGAACATGGGCCTTTTGGGGGTAACAGACCAAGCAGTGGTGGGAGAGAAAAGGAGAGGTGGATAAGCTGCAGAGGTGGAGACCCAATGGCCCCAGAGACAGTGGGGGGGGACCCTCTTTGCTTGAGGGTTTCCTGTCCCTTCTGTGGGTGGGCTCCACGGAGTCCCCAGGTTCCATCTACTAAGCGCTCTTTTTGTTGAGATGGCTCGAAGCAGTTTCTGTCTCTTAAAACCAAATGTCCCATGCCAAGGACAGGGAATCGTGCTGGGATATGCCTTGAAGGACCACTGGAGGGAGCTGAGTGTTTGGAGTCTTTCAGAAAGCCCCCGTCCCGCCTGTTCCCCCAAGAACCGTCCTCCAAGTTCTGCCCTACCTCCTGCTCCCTAAAATCTCGTCCACTTTCTGGGTCAACACTCAACTTTTTTGGGCTTCATGCTGTATGTGGTTTTTCTGGTTTAGAAAGATATCCTTTAGCTCCTTCAGGACTGACATTGCTGCTCCTGGCAGCTCCCAGAGATGGTGAACCCTTTGTTCTGGGGCCAAGACTGAGTCCTCTTTGGACCTTTTCTACTGCCCTCATGCAAGAAAATATTGGGAAAGAAAGTCTGTGTGGACCCAAACAATCTGTAAGACGTTGCCATCCAGTTCTTACCTTACGCAAACTTTGACAGAAACACATTTTAGATACTGACATGCTATTGTCTCTCTCTTTTATGGTAAGCATTGTATCACAAGCACTTTCTAACACTGTACCGAACATTTACCGTTGGTCTTTAGAGACAGTGTGACAGTATGTCACACAGGTGCCCCATCATTTGTATACCCATCCTCCGTGGATGGACACTGGGAGGTCCATCCTTTGCTATCATACACTTATACACAACACTGCAATGAGCATATATGTGCTCTCAGCTTTGTTTGCATTTTGTCGTTATGGGATATTCCAGAGGGAGAGCTTAGGAAACAGCGGGCACGAATGTTGCTAATCTTTCTCAAGCGGCATGCCAAGTCCTCCCTCCCAGTGAAAACTGTGTCCATGATTGCAAGAACCTGGTCTGATTGCTGTGTGAGTAGGTGCAAAGGGGGACATCCTGAGGCATGATTTTTCTGGAGTCCCAGGCTTTCCATAGCCAAGGGACCTAAAGCCCTGGAAATCAAGAAGATGGCTTGCGGAAAGGGAGGGCAGACTCTTCTTGGTAACATAAGTGACCAGGCTTGGCTGCCTCCTAGCCCAGTGCTACTTCCACAATTAATGTAGTGTTGATTTCCCAAGATGCGAATATTCTGCCAACCTTTAGAAACATGTTTGTGGACTGGAGCTGAAATGTGTCCATGGACAACCTGTGGTTCATTCCATTCCTGTCAGTGAACAAGCCCTTTAAAGCGTCATCACAGCGACTGACACAGAGGACAGCGAGCCTTTCACTGCAGCTCTGCCAGGATAGCATAGAGCTACCTGAAGTCGCTTGCTTAGGGTGGCCCTAATCTTCCCATCTAGCCCACAGCAGCCAAATTATCCATTAACCCTACGAAATAGCAAGGTTGGCAGCATAGCCCTCTGCAACTGAACTACTCTTCTGAACAGTGTTGAGTTCTCAGTCTCAGAAAGAGCTAGTGTGTGATGAGGATTTTCTCTGTGCTGGACTCTGCTTGTGCCATCTCACTCAGCCCTCATCAAACCTCAGCAAATGAGGGGTGCTTCTCCTCATTTCATAGCAAGGAAGTTAAAGTCAAAGAGGTTAAGCAACTTGCTTAGGCCATGTGGCCAAAAGTGGCAGAGGTGAGGTTTGAATTAGGGTGTACCTGACCCCATGGCTTGTGTTTATTGGGATGCATTACACCATGCCAACCCTCAGACAAACCAGACCCCCTCCTTCCTCATCCCAGTGATGCATGAGACATTCTGTCTTCTGAGATTTTCAAAAACGGTGTTTCCCCAACTTGCTGGCCTTAGCCCAGGGTTTGAAAGGCCTTTCCCATTTTGTTGCCTTGTTTTCTGAGACGTTGGGGTGGAGGAATATCTGGGAAGAGAAGCAGGGCTTAAATGCTTCCCTGGAACCACAGTTGTGCACAGTTCAAGAGAGTAGATCACAGGGAACGCTCTATCCTGTAGTTCAGGGTTTCTCAGTCTTGGCGCTATTAGCATTTTGGACTAGATTATTCTTTGAGGGGGAGTTGTCCTGTGTACTGTAGAACATTTAGCAGCAGCCATTAGTTATGTCCCCACCCCTAGTGATGACAAATCAAAATGTCTTCAGATATTATTGCCAAATGTCTCTGGGGGACAAAGTCCCAGCAGGGAACAAATATATAGTTCACAGGTCCCAGTGCCATTGGAGGCTGGGAGAAAGAGGAGGCCAACAAGGACCAGAATGAAGGTCCTCCTGGAAGAGGTGACTCTGATCCTTGGGCTCCTTGAATGGCAGGAAGATATGGCTCAGAGGGAGGTTGCAGGAGGGATGAGTGCTTCCTAGAGGATCTCCGTTCTGACACGCCAAGAAGATGACTGTGTCATTGAGCAAACTCGAGTACTGGAACAGCAGCTTCAAGACAGCTGCTCCTCAACTGGGCAGGTCTTGGACCCAAAGTCCTGATGGGCCAGCTAGGCATCCACAGTTCTTTCGAGGAGGAAAGAACTCATTTCCGGTGGTGCTTTTGTCACCATAAACCCTCTCAGGAACCTACCCAGAGATTTGCCCAAGGCAGCAACAGGGAGAAAGTAGGGACACAAAATGAAAAGTTCACCTCCTCCTCTGTAGAGGGCTTTGGGCGATCCAGTGGATAAATCTATCTCAGGCCTGGCATTTAAACATAGGTCACTGGCCATAAACATGGGACCTCTGTCCCATGACCAGGGTCAGTGACATATCCTGATGACTAATCTTATTGCCTTGGGGAGACTGAGATACTGATAAAGAAAAGCAAAACTTGGTTACATATCAACTCAATAAAGGAATAAATGATGCTGATGATGCTAATTATGATGATGATAGTGACACTTTGCCTAGCTCTTGGAAGAGGTTGAGAGTGAGAGGCTTAGGCTCATTGCTAAGAAGTTCATTTCTGGGAAAAGAAGTACTGGGTTGGATTTCTTACCCTTGCCTGGAATGCTGCATGTCACCATGATCACTTTCTTTTTCCTCTTGGTGATATACTCTTTCCTGCCTCACTCACAATTAGAAGGGGTCACGAGATGAGGGTGGGTGATATGCTCCAAATCCAGGCTAGGCCCATTCAAACATCCTGCACCATTCTCCACACACTCTTCTCCCATCTGCTGGTGGCATGCAGGGCATGCAGAGCATTCAGTAGGGGGTTCTGAGGCCCTGCGAAATGGTGGAGCCACAATATGGGAAGAGCCTGGATCCCTGAATGACTGCTAGGAGCAGAGCACCACCTCCACCTCACCACTGACCCTGCTGCTGGTTCACAAGAGGAAGAAATAAACTACTATTGTGTCGAGCCACTGAAATTTGTTGTTGCTGTTATAACAACATAACTACATGGTAGATTGTTAACTTACCGTGATTAAAACATTATCTTTCTATCCAAATCTGCTTTTGTCCTTCAAATACCACCTCCAGTGCCCTGCTCCCAGAAAGTCAGCCTGATTGTTCACTCTAGCCTCACCCTCCTTTTAATTCCCATGGTACTTGTTACCCGCATTACACAATTCACCTCTTAGCATTTTCTTTTTTCAAAGCAGGACTTCCTAATGGATTGTAAGCTTCTGAAGGCAAGAATCACGTGTTAGTTTTTTGTATCTTCACAGTGCCTAATAATAAGGATAATACCTAACATATATATTGCTAATCTTAACTAATAATATGCATAAAATATGATTACGTATAGAGTTTGAGTGTTCGGATAGCCACCTAGGAGACCTCAACTCCAAATGAATGGGTTCAACATTCCAAAGTGGGGAAGTCAAGGTGTCACTTATACATGGAGAGACAGAAAAATTTTAGCAGGATGATAACATTTTCCATATTAAGACAGTGCATATGCTGGGGCGATTTGATTGGTTACAGATTGCTGCATCCCAAGGAAGATGATTTTATTACTCTGTGGGAGGGGCAATGACCTGAGGAGGTTTTAGCTCTGGTACCGCTTCGTCTCGATTATTTGCAGGCGGAAAAAGACAGAAGTTGCAGCTGCATGCCACACGACTCAGGCTGCATAGTCATATTCCTCTCAAGACTCGTAATCATTTAAGTTCCAACAGCTTTAAGTATGAATTATTTGGGTGGGTGTGGTGGCTCACACCTGTAATCCCAGCACTTTGGGAGACTGAGGTGGGTGGATTACCCGAGGCCAGGAGTTTGAGACCAGACTGGCCAACACGGTAAAACCCCATCTCTACTAAAAACACAAAAATTAGCCAGGCGTGGTGGCACACACCTGTAGTCCCAGCTACTTGGGAGGCTGAGGCAAGAGAATTGCTGGAACCCAAGAGACAGAGGTTGCAGTGAGCCAAGATCGTACCACTGCACTCCAGCCTGGGCAACAGAGCAAGACTCCATCTTAAAAAAAAAGTTTGTATTATTTAATTTCACAATATTCTGTCCCAGGAATCATTATATATATATACATATATATATGTGTATACATATATATATATATATCATGTATGACATTATACATGTAATATATATAATTACAACATATTATATATTATATATGTGCATTTGCCTTCATGACAACTCTGTGAGATAAATGGCACTGTTATCTCCAACTTATAGATGAGGAAGTTGAAGCACAGAGAGGTTTAGCAACTTCCTCAAGGTCACACAGCTAGTAAGTTTCATTTGTGTCTTCCCTGGTAGGGCTTGCTAGTGGCTCAAGCACAAGAAGCTGGATCAGACTTAGAGACCTGGCTTCTCTGACATGGAAAAAAGCTAAGAGGACTTGAAACCAGATTCGACCCTCTCATTTGATAAATGTGAAAACTGAGGCTCACAGAAGGCTGGTAGCTTGTCCCAGCTCACCAAGCACAATAAGCCCAGAGATAGACCCACAACCTAGGGCTCTAAGCCCCCAGTCTCCAGCTCTGATGGTGCCAGGCTATTGTTCATATTATGTCGCCTACTGCTCCCTGACATGTTCAGCAGATGGCAGTGTCTTCAGAATGTCTCCAAATAAATGTTACATTCACTTAGGGAATGCAGTGTCTCTGGGTTATCTGTTAAGGGAGGGAGCGTTGTGGACCGCTGCAAGTTTTCCCCTCCGTTCTTCTCTGTCCTTAGCATCCTTAGTGTAGGAAACAGCCTCTCTTCTGGGTGCCTCCCTACCACCGACACAGGCCAACTGCACTGGGTTGGGGTTGGGTGTGAGGCGTGGGGAGACAGCAGTCCTGAAAATGTAAGGCAGCCAAGATTCAGAAAGGCACATTTGTGCCACTACAGCATTTCTCTACCAGGGTCCCGGAGGGACAGCCAGCTGGCAGGAAGGAGCTCTGGGAATTCTCTGTAAGCTGTGCTTACACTGACAAGCACACTGCTTTAACTAAGGCTCTGTATTCATTTGAAAGGTGTGTCCTGTCTCACTAAATTGTTGGCTTTCCGAGTAAAAAAATTAGATCTGAAGCTTCTTTGAAGCCTTCTAGAGCTAAGCACATTGTTGCGTGTCCAGAGTGCTTCTATCCAGTACAGTTAGTTTTAATGCCAAACTTCAGTAATTATCATTTGGCAATTGCATTGTTTACAACCCAATCACTTTCCTTACTCTTGGCCTTATATCTCTGGTGAAACTAAAAGGTTTTCTTCCATCGAACTCTTCCTGGAATTTCGATCTATTAATCCTGTTCCATTTACACAGGTATACTCTCACCTTCTCATTAGAAGAGGGCCTAGATATCATTTGATATCTTCTATCAAATGGAAGAAAGTTTAATTTTGTACCTTTCATTTCAGGCACTGGTAATTCTTTGTTCTTCTGATTTTCAAGACTGCCTGAGAAGTGTCATTCCTACAGCTGAAAAGAAGGAGTTTGGATTCAATGCTGTTTCCACCACATCAGCAAGGAATATCCACGGACTCTCTTGCAGGAAAATGGGAATTCCAGAAAGAAACCACTTCTCCCCTTTCTTCTCTTCCAATGTCCTCTTCAGGAGCCTATAATTGGGTTCTGCCAGCATACTCTGATTGGCTAATGAAGGGTCAGATATCTGTAGTAGAAACAAAAGCTCTTTTTCTACATGTCTACACCTCCTGGAGAGTCTTTGCTTAAATCTCTACTGGCCCTCCTCCGATCAAACGCAAGAATGATCCCCTCCCTGTCCAAGGCTAAAATGAACAAGTAAGGAAATAGATTTTACTTAGCCTATTGCAATAGGGAGAACACTCCAGATATAATCAGTATCTTGGTAGCATAGTTTTGCCTTTTATAGGGAGGAAGGTGGGATGATTGACAGCTGGGATTGTTTTGCAATCAGAAGTTTCAGTCAGTCAGGTGAACAGAAAATGTTCCCTGTGTCTAACTAGTTTGTGGCGGGGGGAGAGTTCAAATCTCAACTAATCACTCGATATCATGAGCGGGAATTTGGAAGATCTGTTTGGCTTTATTAACAGGCTCAGAAAAAAGGGGAAAGGTCTCTGGCCTTGTCACAGACAAACAAAGGGGTTATCTGCAAGCGTTTTATCTGTCACATGGAGATGGGTGGCTCTTTACAGTGTGCCGTTCCAGAAACACAAATAGATGAGAGGGTTTCTTAATCCCCGCTGTTTTCCAGGAACACAATGCTCAGGGAAAGTTCAACTTCACCTTCCTCGGTGTTTCATCAGGAAGGTGAAGCAAAGATGTGTACTTCTTTGTACACTTCTGGAAGCAAAGATGTGTACTTCTCACTGTTGGCTAAATGCCTTTTTAACGAGGAAATTAGTCGTTATTTAGAACGAAAGAGAGGAAGACGCCGGGAGTGGAGACGCTGTGGATCGCGCCAGTTAGTAACGCATCACAGCTCCCGGGCGTCACACTACAAGTCCCAGGGTGCAACGCTCGCTTTCTCGCCTACTGCCGGCGGGAATCAGGAGCCTCGGGGCCTGACGGGAACGGCAGTGGCTAATGACGGAAAAGTAATTTGAGCGGGTCATTTTTTCGGAAGAGTATTTCGAAAGCTCTTCAAACAAGGCGTGGACACAGAATCTAGGAAATGATAAAAAATCAATGATAACGTTACTTCCACGGAGGCCAGACCAAGCCCCTCCCGAGAAAGGTATTTAACTGAAGCCCGAAGTCCCGCTCAATTTTCCCATGAGTCTCCTTTCCGGCCGTGCCTTGCGTCATTGCTGTTGCGTCTTCTCATTGGCAGGTTGACGGGTTGCGGCGCCTGCGCGCTGCATTTCTTTGAGGGTCGTGGGCAGACGCCATTTTGGCCCCAGCGGTGCTTCTAGGAAGTGTATCGCCGGCTCGCATGCCTGCCCGCCTGCCGGGTACGGTCTTTTCTGCGGGGACTTCTCGGTCAAAGCATTCGCCGCTGCCGCTGCTGCTATCTTACCCTCCGCACCCGTTAAGTTCTCTGGTCGGGCGGGAGCCTCTGAACACTGAGCCACGCCATCCGGGGTCACACCGCCTGGAAGGAGGTGACGGGGGCGGCGCGGGGCGCGGACACTCCCCGCTGAGGGTCCGCCTGCCATGGACTCGGAGTATTACAGCGGCGACCAGTCAGGTGGGGCAGGGACCTGGAGGACCGGGCTGGGGGGCGGAGAAGTTATTCGGCAGGGCTCGGCCTGGCACCCCGCGGATGGGGGCAAGGAGGTCCTCGAAACCTTCCCTCCCGCGACTGGTCCGAGGTGCACAGCCAGTGTAGGACAAGAGCCCTCAGACCAGCTGCGAGCCTCGAAGCTAGAACCTTGGAGAGGGGATTCTGGAGGGAAAGCTTTCTTCTGAATCGGCGAAGGTTTTTGCTGAAATTGGGAAGTACTTTCATATATTAAGCTCCTGTTGTGTGCAAAGTGCTAGGGAAGGAGAGGTTTCTTCTGTTAAGGGAGTTCTCAGTAGTTGAGTAGTTGGAGAATCCAAGGGGCGATGGGGAGGGGGATCCTTCCTAGACTTTTCACTCCTGGTTAGGGGTGGTTTAATCTTGCCTGCAGTACAGAACAGAGTAAGTGCAAGACCCACGTTTCAGTTGCATTCAGAGTAAGGAGTGCACTTCTGGCACTTAATGGTGATTTTTGTGCCTTTCCTCCACCTCGAGATCTTTCCTCTTCTCACCGAAGGTTGGTCTCCTTTCTTTACTGTTTGATTATTCTGTAAACTTTCTGGGCCCCACTCTGCTGGCACGGTGCTCAGCACCTGAGATTAAAGATAAGTGAGGCAGAATCGACTGTTGGAAACACGTTGCATTTGCTTTCCTTTTGTGTACTAGCCCTATTGGGGCGTTCTGTCTCAAAAGTTCTTAAATACGCCATAAATGTGTGCACCCACTATATACCCAGAAAAATTGAAAATAAAAAAAATTTAAGTGTTTAAATTATTTAAGCGTTAAGCTGTTTGTTTTGAGTTCGTTGCCTTTCCTTACATAGGACAGTGAATTATAATGACTACAAAGGGCTCTCCAAACATGCGCTGCTGTTTGGTTTAAACACACTTAACTGAGCCAGGTGCGGTGGCTCAGGCCTGTAATACCAGCACTTTGGGAGGCGTAGGTGGCTGAGGGCTTGAGCCCAGGAGTTTGAGACCAGCCTGGGCAACAGAGTGAGACTCCTCCCCCGCCCGTTTTTGCAAAAATTAGCCGAGCGTGGTGGCGCACACCTGTAGTTCCAGTTACTCTGGAGGCTGAGGTGGGAGGATCCTTTGAGGCCTGAGCCCCGGAGGTGGAGGTTGCAGTGAGCCCAGATTGCACCATTGCAGTCCAGCATGGGCGACAGAATAACACTTTCCTCATACTTTCGAAATAGCTTTTTTCCATTCATTTGTGTTTTTAAGTTACTTTTTAAAAAGTAGGCTGGGCATGGTGGCTCACGCCTGTAATCCTAGCACTTTGGGAGGCCAAGGCGTGTGGATCACCTGAGGTCAGGGGTTCGAGACCAGCCAACATGGTGAAACCCTGCCTCTACGAAAAATACAAAAGTTAGCCAGGCATGGTGGCGGGTGCCTGTAATCCCAGCTACTCGGGAAACCGAGGCAGGAGAATCGCTTGAACCCAGGGGGCAAAAGTTGCAGTGAGCTGAGATTGCACCATTGCACTCCAGCCTGGGCAAAAAGTGAAACTCCATCTCAAAAAAAAAAAAAAAAAAAAGCTGTTATATTTAATACATGTACATAGGTTAATTACTAAAAGAGGTAACAGAAAATGTAGCAGTTCCCTGACTTGTCTCCTCCATCTATTTCATGTTCTTTTAGATGTTTATGGTGTTTACCTGTGTGTTCCTAATTCATGCAATCTCTTGCATCATTTTCAGGCATTCTCTAATGATTTTCTGTTATGCTAGGACAGTGTTTTAGCCTATGTGCCTCCTTCTGTCCTCCCACTGTTGCAGCATAATTGTTTGTTAAACTTCAAAACTGTTATTTTTATTACGACCATATATATCTTCTTCTTAGCTAAGTAGATTAGCTCATTAGTATGATAGTATGATAGTGATTCCCCTTAATTTTTTTTCTTTCCCCACTCTGGTTGCCTAAAGAAAAGCGACATTCCATTCTTATAGGACGTTTTGGTTTTTCTGTAGTTGACTACATTTTTAAAAATTTGATTATTTTCATAAACCTGTAAGTCTTCCTATCTTCTGAACCCTGACTTCCTCTGAATATAATTTTACTCTGTATTTTTAAAGTATTGGGGTTGGGCATAATCCCAGCACTTACGGAGGTAAAGGCAGGAGGATTGCCTGAGGCCAGGAGTTTGAGACCAGCCTGGGCAACATACCAAGACCCCATCTCTACAAAAATAAAAAAGAAAGTTAGGTAACAGTTCATATTTACCATTTTATATATGCTTTTCTTGAATGAATTTTCACTAGATTTGGACTGGAGTTCCTTGTGTTCATTCATAAACAAATACTTACTGTCTATCAGGCATTTGGCAGTGTTCTGGGCTCCAGAGATTGAGCAGTGAACCAAAATTCCTGTTCTTGGGGCACTTTCATTCAAGTGAAGAAGACCCACGTTAAACAAAATAATTTCAGTTAGTATATTAGAAGGTGGTAAATGCCATGGAGAGAAAGACAGACTCAATTTTAACATGAAGTTGAAATAAATTGTTGACTTGGTCTTTAGTGTTGTTTCTGAAGCTACAAATTGCTTTATGGTGTTGTTTTGCTGCTGTATATTTCACAGTACATGTTATGATTGTTGGTATTTGTATGAGTATCGTATTATGTTATTCAAAATTTTAGCATCATTAGTTATGCTTCCTCACTGGTAACTTGTGCACTTACTATTCTTGATTCAGTGCGTTCATTTCACTGTAGATGTCATTCATCTTACACCATAAGTGGGTTTTTGTTTTGTTTTCAAGCAGATGATGGTGGTGCTACCCCAGTACAGGATGAACGGGATTCAGGGTCAGACGGTGAGGATGATGTAAATGAGCAACACTCCGGATCAGACACTGGAAGTGTAGAACGTCATTCAGAGGTATTGGCTAACCAACATCTTTGGGAGGGCTTTTCCCTTGTGTTCCGTGAGACCTGTTATATATAGGAGTTACAGAATCCCTGTGACAGTTTAGGCTTTAATCTCTGAGAGTAAAGGAATGTAAGTTAATAGAAAACTGCTTGAAAAATAAATAGTGATGGTATGGTTACTGTTGAAATCACAATGAAGTAACTTCTGGTTGGGTCACATTTCAAATGTTAGGCAGTTTTCAGCTGTGCATATTGATTGAGAAAATGGACCAGACCTTCGATATTTGACTAAGTTTCCCTATTCTGCAAATAGTGTTGTAGTGGGGCAATGAGCATTTGCAATTTGAAGAAATATCAGTTGAAATAGAAAGTTATTGGGGTTATCACCTGTCAAAATTTATGTCAGCATTTGCCCTTCTTATTTTGAACTGTTATGGTGTATATATACATGTAATAATGCTTTTTTTTTCTTTTCTTTTCCTTTTTTTGAGACAGGGTCTGGCTCTGTAGCACAGTCTGGAGTACAGTGGTGAGATCTTGGCTCACTGCAGCCTCCACCTCCTGGGCTCAAGCCATTTTCCCACCTTGTAGTCTCCCGAGTAGCTAGGACCACAGGCCCAGGCCACCACGTCCAGCTACTTTTTGTTTTTCTTGGTAGAGACAAAGTTTCACCATGTTGGCCAGGCTGGCCTCAAAACTCCTGACCTCAAGTGATTCTCGCACCTCAGCGTCTCAAAGTGCTAGGATTACAGGGGTGAGCCACCATGCCCAGCCCACAAATGTAATTTTAAGAGCTGTTTTTGTTTAGTAATACAGAGTAGGATTGAGTTTTGTGTACATTTTAACATATTTGGCCTAGTACATAAATATTTCAATGCTTTATTTGCTTTTCTGGTTATATACCATGTTAACAACACAAAATTGGGAAATTTTAAAATAAATTCACTGTAAGTCTTCGGTAGACACACACTGAAACAAATAGGAATGATAAAGATGAAAAGATTTAAGAACTTTCTATGTCATATAGTTTTCTTGATTGCACGTGTGCAGAAAATTGTCCAATTTTTAGTAGGTGTGGTTAGAGATTATATTATTGACTATCCTTTGACAGCAGCATTAGTATACATTCAGCAAGTGTTTATTGAGTGCCTAATATGTGTCAGACTTTTTGCAGGTGCTTTGGACTTATCAGTGACTAGAAGTTAAAATCTTTCTCTTCTTAGGTTGTTTTTCCAGTAGGGGGAGAAAGACGTTAAGCAGTAATTTTTTTTTTTTTTTTTTTTGTATAGTTTGCTAGAAGTTAACATACTGTGAAAAAAAAAAACAGTTAATTAGAACAGAGCAAAGGATGGAGGGCAGACTTTGGTGTTAAATAGGGACCATATAGACCTTTTATTAAGAAAGCGGCATTTGTACCAGGGTGTGAAGGGAGGCTAAGGAATGGCCGTGTGAATATGGACGTTTAGGGGAAGAACATTGCTGCCCAGGACTCCAAGGTGAAAGTGTGGTTAGTGTCTTCAAGGAGCCAGTGTAACTGAAGTGGGGTCAGTAAGGGGTAGGGGAGGTCAGAGAACTAAATGCAGGTATGGAAAAGGCTCATCTTTTATATGTTTTGATGTCACTCAGGTTTTTTCTATGCTTTTAAACATTCAGAGTAAATTCCAATATTTTAATTAATGATAGTTGGGAATTACTTGATAATGTATACATTGTTGTAGCCAGTGCATTTAGTGTGTGATAGTTTTAAGTGTCCACTTTGGAAACAGCATTCAGAGATTAACGACTGCCAATATAGAACCTAGCAGGGTAGTCATCTCATGGCCTCATGCTGCAGTTGCAAATGCAGGTTACCTTAAGCATCTTTATTATTTTTTTTAAATAATATGGATTCTGAATAAATAAGTGCCTGTTTTTGAAAATTTAGAAATCACAGACTGTCCCCGATGTATAATAGTTTGATTTAAAAAATTTCAATTCTATAATGTTGCAAGTGCTGATGGCATACTTTGAGTACCCATACAACCATTCTGTTTTTCATAGTATTCAGTAAATTACATGAGGTACTCAACATTCTAGTATAAAATAGGTTTTGTGTTAGGTGGTTTTGGCCAACTGTAGACCTCTGTAAGTGTTTGGAGCTCATTTAAGGTAGGCTTAGGCTAAGCTGTGATGTTTGGTAGATTAGATGGATGAAGTGCATTTTTGACTTCATGATATTTTCAACTTGCTATGGGTTTCTCAGGCTATAACCCCATAATAAGTTGAGGCGTTTCTGTATCTATAAAGTTTAAAGAAAATAAAACCGGCATACTCCAACTACAGAAATGACTATGAGCCATATTATTTCACATTATTTCTCCCGCATTTTCATTCTGTCCCACGTATATGACGTGTGTGTGTTTTATATTTTACCTTTACTTGAGATTTTACTATATATATTTTGTGCCTATGTATTTATCTCTTCATTTAGGATTATACTTTAAGTGTTTCCCCATGTCATTAAAGATTCTCGATAAGCATAATTTTTAATGGTTTCACAATATGGATGCAGTATCACTTATTCAGCAGTTTTCTAACTTGTCGTTTATACTGTTTAGCTATTGTATTAAGTAACTGAAGCTACCCTGAAGATTTTTGTACATCAACATTTGTGACCATTTTTTATTGTTTCCTTAGAAAGATGCCAGGAGAATTAACCAGATGAAAGAGACTCATTTTAAGGCTCTTCATAAATATTCCTCTCCAGGAAGGTTATCTTAATTTGCTAAACCACGAGTACTTCAGGAGTGCCACCTGTATTCTATAAGTGTTGAGTTCTGTATTAATGTCCTTTTGCCTATTTAAAATGGCTTTTAAGAATAAATTTTGATGTTTTCTCATTAAAATTTTTTTTTTTTTAGAAGTAATGGGATATTAAAAGAGTACAGTTGTATTAAATGGAGCAGTGTGAATTACAGGTACAAAGCCTAAAAGATGCTAGTTTCCTATTGAGGCTGTAACGACCTGACACAGCTTGGTGGCTTAAAACAACACAAATTTGTTGTAATTGTGGAGGTCAAGTCCAAAATGGATCTCACTGGACTAAAATCAAGGCATCACAGGGCTGGGTTCTTTTCTGGGGGAAAATACATTTCCTTGCTTTCTCCAGTTTGTAGTGGCTACCTGCATTTCTTGGCTGAGGCTCCTTCCTCCATCCTCAAAATCAGCAGCATAGCATCTTCACAACTCATTTTCTGACCTCTTGTTTCTGTCATCACATTTCTGTCTCTTACTCTGCCCTTCCTGCACTCCCCCCTGTAAAAACCATTGTAATTATAATTGGGGCTACCTGGATAATCCAGGATAATGTCCCTATTTCAAGGTCCTTACCTTGATTATATCTTCATAGTCCCTTTGCATGTAAAGTGACATTCACAGGTTCCAAGGGTTAGAACATGGACATTTTTGGGGGGTCATCATTTTGCCTACCATGAGATGATCCTCACAGCATAATTTTCCCAATAATGGTACTTTAAAAAAAATCTCCATCTGTATTTTAGAATTTAGGCTAGTATTTTTTTAAAAATTCATTTCACCTATAGTATTAATACACACAAAACACACACACACACAAAGTCTTTAAGATAGTGGTCAGTGTAGGAAATACTGATAAGATTTTGAAGACCAGTAATTTTTGCAGGTTTCTTAACCACTTTATTATAAAGCTTCTTTAGTTATTAAAAAATATAACTTATTTTTTCTTAAAATAATTGTATATGTCTGTAAATAATCTCTGACAGGTGACAGAGCAAGTCTCTTGTCAGACTGCTTGAAGAAAACGAGAATTTACTGTTAACACATGTATGTAATGGGCTGTAAATCTGTCCAGGGAGTTTGTTCTGTCATTAATGGGCCTGCCTAATAGCCATTTCTAATAACATCTCTGTTTCTTCTTATATGGTTGGCTTTATTTTTTTCCTCCAAGCTTTGAAAAATACTCAGTAATCAAGATAAGTGATATTTTAAAACTCTAATGCAAAAAATTACGATGAATAAAATATCAAAATCTTAAAGTTAGGATCAGTAACCATGCTGTGTTGCTCTATATTTGACCCAGAGGGAAAAGGAAAAGCCAGTACCAGTTATCCTGTCTTCAAATTTTAAATATCTTGTTCATCATGGGATTTTTTGCATCAACTTTGATCTTTAAAAAGGTCACCTGTCTTGGGCCAGGCCTGGTAGCTCACTCCTATAATCCCAGCACTTTGGGAGGCCGAGGTGGGCAGATCACCTGAGGTCAGGAGTTTGAGACCAGCCTGGCCAACATGGTGAAACCCCGTCTCTACTAAAAATACAAAAAGTCAGGCGTGGTGGCAGGTGCCTGTAATCCCAGCTACTCGGGAGGCTGAGGCAGGTGAATCACTTGTACCAGGGAGGTGGAGATTGCAGTGAGCTGAGACCGCATGATTGCACTCCAGCATGGACAAGAGTGAAACTCTGTCTCAAAAGAAAAAAAGGTTACCTGCCTTTTAAAAAGCAGTTTATCTTTTTCTTTTTTTTGAGGCAGAATCTTACACTGTTGCCCAGGCTGACGTATAGTGGCACTATCACAGCCCACTGTAGCCTCAACCTCCCTTAAGTGAGGGAGGCTTAAGTGATCCTCCCACCTTAGCCTCCCAAGTAGCTGGGACCCAGGCATGCACCACTCTGCCCAACTAATTTTTTTATTTATAGCAGTGATGGGATTTTGCCATGTTGTCCAGGCTGACCTTAAACTCCTGGGCTCAAGGCACCCGCCCACCGTGGCTTCCCAAAGTGCTGGGATTACAGATGTGAGTCACCATGCCTGGCCCAAAAAAGGACTCTATTGAGATAGATTTATGTGCTATACAATTTACCCACTTAAAATATGCAATTCAGTGATCTTTAAATTTTTTAGTAGTCCAGCTATCACCACAGTCGATTTTAGAATTTCATTACCTAAGAAACACTTGCTGTTACCTTTCTAATCTCCTCTTCCCTTTGCCTACCCCCTCCCCACCCCACAGTCCTCAGCAACCACTAAGTTACTTTCTGTCTCATAGAGTCTCTGTCCTGGACTTCTCTTACAAATGGAATGATAAAATATGGTCTTTAGTGAGTGACGTATTTCACTTACCATAGTATTTTCAAGGTGTATCCATGTTGTGGCGTGTATCAGTACTTCATTCCTTTTTTGTGGTAAATAATATTCCATTATATTGATAGACTACATTTTATTTATCCATTCATCAGTTGATGACATTTGGGCTGTTTCTTTTGGTATTATGAATAATGCTGCTGTAACCATTTGTATACAAGTTTTCTGTGGACATTCGATTTCAGTTCTCTTGGGCATATTCCTAAGGGAGGTAATTGCTAACCCAGAAGTAATTGCTAACTCATAACGTAATTCTGTGTAATCATTTGAGGAACTGCCAGACTATTTTCCACAGTTGTTCCACTGTTTTACATTGATAATAGCTGAGTGTAAGGGTTCTGATTTCTCCATAGTCTTGTCAGCACTTATTACCTGACTTTTTGATTATAGACATCTTAGTGGCTGTGAAATGGTATATCACTTGTTTTGATTTGCATTTCTCTGATGAGTAATCATGTTGAGTGTCTAGTCATTTGTATGTCTTCCTTGAAGAAATATCCATTCAGATTCTTTGTCCTCTTTTTTGTAGAGATGGGATCTCACTATGTTGCCTCAATTGGTTTTGAATTCCTGGCCCCAAGCAGTCCTCCTGCCTTAGCCTGCCGAAGTGCTGAGATTACAGGCATGAGCCACCATACTTGGCCTGTCCATTTCTAAAATTGAGCTTTTTTTTTTTCTTATTATTGAGTTGTCAAAATATCTTTAGTCTTTATATCACTCCTTATGAGATGACTAATTTGCAAATACTTTTCCCGTTTCTGGGTTGTCTTTTTACTTTTTATGGTGTCCTTTGAAGTACAAAAGTTCTTAATTTTGATACAGTTCAGTTTATCTTGTTTTTTTTCTTGGATTGCTTGTGCTTTTAATATCATACCTAAGAATTTTTTGCCAAATCTGAGGTCATGAAGAGTTACCCCCATGTTTTATTCTAAGACTGTTGCAGCTTTAGCTCTTACACTTTGGTGTTTGATTAGTTTTGAGATTTTTGTTTATAGTGTAAGATAAGGGTGTAGTTTTATTCTTTGCATTGTGAAAAGACTGTTCTTTAGCCATTGAATGGTCTTGGCATCTTTGTTGAAAATCTGTTGAGCATAGGATATGTGGCTTCATTTCTTACTCATATCTAAGATTAAAATCTTACTCATATCTGCATCTATCCTTGTGCATGTAGTAGTGTATTAACTACTATTGCTTTGTAGTATGTTTTGTTATTGGAGAGTATGAGTCCTAATTTGTTCTTTTTCAGGATCTTTTGGCCAATCTGGGTCCCTTGCAGTTACCTATGTATTTTAGAATAAGTTTGTTGATTTTTGCAGAGAAGTTAGCTGGGATTCTGATAGGGGGATTGCACTGAATCAGTAGATCAGTTTGGGCAATATTGCCATCTTGGCAGTATAAAGTCCCTTCATCCAAGAATGTGGGATGTCTATTTAAGTGTTTAATTGCTTTTAACAGTGATTTATAGTTTTCCATGTATACATGTTGGATTTCTTTGTTAAATTTATAAGTATGTTATTCTCTTTGATGCTTAGTAAATGGAATTATTTTATTAATTTCATATTCATATTGCTCTTAAACATTTTTTCTATTTCTAGTTTTTTTGTTTGTTTTTTATTTTTTTATTTTTAATTTCTAGTTTTATTTCACTGTGGTAGGGGAACAAACTTTGTATATTGCTATTCTTTTAAATTTATCAAGGTTTGTTTTAGGACCTAGCACATAGCCTATGCTGGAGAATGTTCCATGCACTTAATAAGAATATATATTTTTATTGTTGAATAAAGGTTTTTTTGTTGTTGTTGTTTTGTTTTGTTTTTTAAAAAAGGTCTCTTCTGTTGCCCACGCTGGAGTACAGTGGTGTAACTGTAGCTTACTTTAACACAGTGGGCATGTAAAACAATTATGGCTCACTGAACCTTGAACTCCTGAGCTCAAGCAGTCTTCTCGCCTCAGACTCCTGAGTAGCTAGGACTACAGGTGCATGCCATCACGCCTGGTTAATTTTTAAATTTTTTGTAGTGATGGGTTTTGCTATGTTGCCCAAGCGGGTCTTGAACTCCTGGCTTCAATTGGTCTTCCCACCCTGGCCTCTCAGCAGCACTGGAATTATAGGTGTGAGCCATTGTGCCTGGCCTATTTCTTTAGATATCTGTTTGATCTAGCTTGTTTATAGTATTGTTGAAGTCCTCTTTTTTCTCATTGAGCTTATTAGTCTAGTAATTCTATTCAGCTGTTTTCTCCTTTTTTATTTATTTATTTGTGTGTGTGGAGGGGGAAGGGGGGCGGGTCAGGCAGGGTCTCACTCTGTCGCCCAGGCTGGAGTGCTGTGACGTGATCTCAGCTCACTGCAACCTCCGTCTCCCAGGTTCAAGAGATTCTCCTGTCTCAGTCCCCGGAGTGGCTGGGACCACAAGCATACACCACCATGCCCAGCTAATTTTTGTGTTTTTTGTAGAGATGGGATTTTGACATGCTGCCTAGGCTGCCTTCTGGGTTTTTTTAAACACTGAGCTCTGAATAGGGGGTGGGGGGTGGGAATGAGCTAGTAACCTGAAATCCTTTTAGCGTGCTGCTCTTGGCATGGTCTCACAAGCTGGCACAAGGGTGATTAGGGTCCCAGTGTTCTCAGTGTGGTGCACCTAAGCAAGGTAAAGCCTTCTTTAAGCAAGTAAGGGTTGAGCAAAAGATGGGAATCTCCACTTCACACCGGCAGTCTTTTGGAACTTAGCACAGCAAGAGGCATCTGGGAGCAGGATGAGAGATGCTGATACTGTGCTCTTTCTGGGAAGAAAACTCTCTAATTGAAACCAGGATGCAGAGGGAGCTCTGTGTTTCTGGCTACAGCAATCTGTAGTGGAGTCAGCCTCACTGAATTGTGAGGTTGAAAGGAGGGATTGGTCTTGGTTCAAATAACAGAGTCTTTAGCCTCTCTTGTAGAATTTGTGTAGGCATTTCTTCGTTTGCCCTTTGCTGTTAGGACCATTTCTAGAGGCTTTAAGTGGTTGTTTTTTTAATAATTTTCACTGGGGAGAAGGTAAGTAGAACTTCTGATGCTGTGATGCCAAAAGTCCTTGTGTGACTTCATTTTTATCTCTTACAGGTTGGTTAAACTTTTGCATATTCCCCAGTTTAAATCCCAAAGGGACCCATTATGCTTTGCTTGTCTGTTACTGCAATCTGTATTGGGCCCGTTGAGCTCTTTCATCTCATGTAGTTTCCTATAGGCATGGATGGGTGAGATCCTCTGGGTCTTGCCTGTGGCCACACCTCCACAGAGAGCAGCCTTGTGTTGCTTTCCGGAACAAGAGATTTTTAGCAAGCCAGTTGTGGATATTTGGAGGCATGCCTGTGTATTACAGGACATTTATCGTGTTGCTTACTGGGCATTAAAAAATGCTAGTAACACATCCTCCCTATCATTGATGACCAAAAACAGTCCCTCGAATTTCCCACCGACCCCTTGGGTGAGGAGACAGAATCGCCCTTGGGTTGAAAACACTGAAATGGGTAAGTGAGCCTTAATAAACGTAAGAAATGAAACAAGAAAAACTCAACAGTGTAGAAAATGAGCGATTAAAGTATAAATGGAACATTATAAAAATGGCAATGCAGCTATTTGTTTTCAGATAATATTTAGTGACATGGAGAACTGAACATGTTACTTGTGATGCAGGATTTTTTTGGGATGCCACTTCCCATTGGCTGGAAACGTCTGTGGGCCGGCAGTGCCCCTACTCCGGCCTCTCTAGGCTCCGGGCTCGCTGCTTGGACTCACCCTGCCCACTCAGCCTGGTAGGCTGTACTTGGTTTTTGCTAATGGCCTCTGCAGGCAGGACAGCCACGGAATGGCAAGGGGTGTGTGAGCGAGCAAGTGCGAGGTCTGGTCACAGCGCATAGCCAGGCGGGTCAGCTGCTGCAGTGGTAGGGCAGCTCCAGGCACCGACACAGGCGCGGGCTCCGTGGGATGCTGCAGCTGCACCCAGTGTGCTGCAAGCAGCTGCATAGTAGGCGCCAGTGTCCAGATGAGGAGGCTGGGGGGGGGGGGTGCCTGAAGACTCGGAGACGCCAGGAACTGGAGGGCCCCAAGGGTGTCCGAGCTCAGTTGTTCCCACTGCGCCAGGCTTGGTGAGCAGGGGCGTGTTACAGCTCTGCTTTGGAGAGTCCCAAGGTCTGGGCTCTCAAGAAGCGCTACGGCTCTCTTGGTCGTTCCTGGTACCCTAGCCTCGGTGAATGGCGGTGTGTCATGCCCAGCAACAACTTCTCCCCCATTGCTGGATAAGCGGGAGGGATGGGTACAGTGTTACATCCCTTTTCCCATCCCCGGTTTGGCGGTTCCCAAGTTCTTTTCCTGCGTCCAAGAAGAATGGGGCTACACGGACACACTGAGTGAACAGGGTGGAGAGAATTTTATTGAGCGACGGAACAGCTCTCAGCAGAGAGGGGACCTGAAATGGGCAGCCCCTACCCAAAGGTGGGTAGTCCCTAACATGTGGAAAGTCTGGGGTTTTTATAGGCTCAGAATTGGGGAAGAATGGGCTGTAGGTAGCTTTGGGAAAGGCAACATTTGACTGGTTAAAAAATAGTATATTCAGAACCAATCAGGAAAGAGCAGATGAACAGGAATAAAAGATCTCACTCCAGCCAGGGGCTCTGGCAGCTCAGTTTTCAGGGTTTAAGCTGTCTTTGGCTAGAAGGTCATGTTTCACTCGGGACCCACTCCTATCTGCCTAGGAATTTGCTTCCTGCCGCTATTACTAGAAAGATAGAGGCTATTATTGTGATTCTAGGTCCTGGTTTAATTTTTTAAAGCAAATTTACACAGAGAAGAGATTGAAAGGACTGTGATCTTTGGGTGTGGTTAGCATTTGTCTTATTTCTGCAGTGCTCATTAATCTTTCAAATCAAAGGGAAAATAGTTTGCTAGAATACTATGCCATTTTACATGGTAACCCCTTTTTATAAGCAAGCAACAGCTAACTCAAAATGTAGTAAAAACTCAAAATTTAGAAGAATTTTGAATTTTTGAACTTTTCCACGGAAAGATAGTTTCTTAAATTTGAAGGAAAGGTTATGATGGATAACCAGTAGTTGTTTATAGCTTCAGTGTGAATGATGGCTAAGAAGGAGGTATAAGACATTATAAACGTCTAAAGCATCCGAGGACCCTCTGAGTGCTCAATTTCTTTTACTGTTACATATTTTAAATTATTTTAAAATATGACATTAAATGTCAGTTTCAACTGTTGATTTGTTGTACTCATCTGACTTTTTAAAAAACTGTCTTTTGGATTTTTTTAAGCTTGCAGTTTAATTGCTGAAGCCACTCTAGAAAGTTTGAATATTGTTTTGATAGCTTTTAAGCTTAACTGTATAATTTCCAGCATACTCGTCCCAAATTCTGTGGTGGTGGTGTCTAAATGTATTCTTTAGCTTGAGTCTGTCAAACTAGTCCTTTTGTACTATAGTGATTTCTTCCCTTTTTTTGCCCTGTTGTGCCACACATAATGCTATGTTTTTGTGAAACTCATAAAAAATTCATGAGGATTCCTGAATTTCACAATCATTGTCTTATGCAGTATCCTTGTAAGGGTTATTTGTTTTGGAATGCTACACCATGCGTCAGGAAATCCGGGATAGAGTGTAGCTGGTGAGTTTTGGATGACTGCCTAGTGTCTCTCACTTCTTTGGGAGTGGCTCCCAGTGCTGTACCCCTGCTCCAGCTGTAACTGATTGAGTCACGGTTTCTGATATTGCCTTGACCATTTAGGTCATCTCTCTTGGGGATTTATAATTTAGGTTGTAGACACTGAAATTTATTATGTTCATAGCTGAGTCGTGTTACTGATGGTACTCTAGTAAAATGATCCTTGAGTTCCTTTTTCTAAGCTTTTTGTGCTGCATTGGCACTTAACCTTCCAGTCTTTCATCTTTCAAGTCACTGATCCTGAGAAGATTGTTCTTTTTTTTCTGGACTTAGCCAGAGATGATTGTTATTTCAACTAAAATAAATCAAGTCACACATAGACATGGCATTAGAGTTATGTGATGGGCATGCCGTGGAGAGCATTCCAAAAATCAGTTACAGTTTTCCCTTTTGCCTTCTGCTTTGCTTTAGTTGCCTCTGCTGGTACTGTATGCTTCTTCACCCTCCCATCTTAACTCAGCCATCACAACATGCCTGTTGTCTGCACACCTTTTTAAAATGTTTTTTTTTTTTTTTTTTTTCTTTTTTTTTTGGTGGAGCCTGTGTGTCACTCAGGCTGGAGTGCAGTGGTGCGATCTCAGCTCACTGTCTGCACACCTTTTTTTTGCAGCTCAGTTTCACATAGATGCACTTCTAGTGCACTTTTAAAATATCATATGCATACTTTGTGAATAGTGCATGTCACAGTATAATATTACAGTATGCCTGGCTGGCTCCTCATTAGACAGCAGCTCTTAAGGTCAGGCACTGAGACTTAGCTTGGATTCTTAGCATCTTGCACATAGTAGACATCAAATAAATTCTTATTGGATTAATTATTCCTCACTTTATGTTATTCACACTTAACGCCTTTATTACTCGTTTAACAATTACAGGTTGAGTATCCCTTATCCAAAATGCTTGAAACCAGAAGTGTTTTGGATTTAGAATTTTGTTGAGTTTTGAAAAATTTACATATACACAGTGAGCTATCTTGGTGATGGGACCCAAATCTAAACATAAAATTCTTTTATCTTTCTTATATACATAGCTCAAAGGTACTTTTTTACATTATTTTAAATAATTTTGCACATGAAACAAACTTTGTGTGAGGTGCTTATGTGTGGAATTTTCCACTTGTGGTGTCGTGTCAATGCTCAAAAAGTTTCAGATTTTGGAGTTTTCTGAATTTTCAGATTAGGGATTCTTAAACTCTACCTACCATGTGTATGTACTGGAGAGCATTCTGTACTCTGAGGATACCTCAGTGGGGAAAACAAACCAAAATATGCCTGCCTTCCTAGAGCTTACAGTCTAGATTGTTAAATTTTCCACATGCATTCTTTTAAATTATGAAGTATGGCTAAAGTAAGCTTTAGGCAACATACAGAGTATTGTACTGTAAGATTCTGTGTTATCTCTCTAGTCCTAGTATCGTTTTAACAGGAAAGTGCCTGTTTCAGTGGGATAACGGAGTTTGTGACTGACCAGGAATCTAATACAGTCCTGGGCTCAGTGCCTAGTGAGAACTGAAGAAAAATATAGGTAGGAATTTTGGGAAGTTTATGATTTTGGAAACTTTGCTGAATGTGCTATATTTCATGGCAAAGAAGCAGTGACTGTTTCTTTGCCATGTTGTGCTGTCATAATGGTGATATAGGAAAAAACTCTTCAAATCTTTGCTTTGTAGGCTTGTTTATTTTATAATTTTTCATATTCTTTTTGAATTTGTAGACGCAGCATACTTGGGTAAGTAAAAGTATGGGTTTTATGAGAACATTTTCATGCCGTTTATCCTGTCATTGATAACAATTCTCTTGTCACTTAACTATTTCATAGCATGATGTTGGGCTGTACATTACTAAAGGCTCTTGGGTCCTTGAAAATTGGTCTGTGGTAGGTTCACATAGTTTCGGTCATATCTAACGAGAAATATTTGGCTCAGTAAATGTTGAAGAGGGAATACTCAAGCATGAAAATACTTTTTAAGCTGGAATACTATTCACCAGTTATTTTTATTTTTCTATTTAAAGTTGAAATACCAGATGGGAGAAAAAATTCAGCAGATCCCAAAACACTTGTATTTTGGCATGTTTAATTTTGTATATTTTTCTCTGCGTTTTAAAAACCATAGCTATGGTATGCACATATCAAGTTTGTACTCCAGAGCATGTTTTCAGAGTAATTATTTCAAGTAACATTGTGTGTTGGTGTAGTTAGATGAATCGTGTTCTCCCTAAAACTTAACCTTTCTTATTTCCAGGGTTACTAGAGATAGGACTATGACTACTATGAGCCTCAATTTTGTTACCATGAGAAGTACTATTACGAGGAGTAAATGAATGAACAGGAGAGAGCCTATTGTGATATTGGCTCTTAGTGGGTACTTAGGAAATGTTAACTTCTCCTTTCTTTATTTGCTTAAATTATCTTGGGAGAGTGTGCCCATATGTTATCTGACCCTTTAAATAAATGAAATTTTATAGTTCTTATCCCCTAAATAATCTAAACTTTGTAAAACCCAAGAATGTTCCCACATAAAAGAACTCGGTTACATGTTTGCTTGTGTTTCTTTGAAAAATAGAGTTATTTTTATTTTAATGTATGTGTGTGTGTGTGTGTATATATATATATATATGCGTATATATATGTATAATTTTTTTTTTTTTTTTGACAGCATCTCGCTCTGTCACCCAGGCTGGAGTGCAGTGGTGCTATCTGGGCTCACTGCAATCTCCACCTCCTGGGTTCAAGCAATTCTCCTTGCCTCAGCCACCCAAGTAGCTGGGATTACAGGTGCCTGCCATCATGTGCAGCTAATTTTTTTGTATTTTTAGTAGATATGGGGTTTCACTATGTTGGCCAGGCTGGACTTGAACTCCTGACCTCGGGTGAGCCACCACGCCTGGCCTAGATTTATATTTTTGCAAAATAGAAGTATGTATGAGAAAATTAGCTTTAAAAAAAAAAAACTAGGCCAGTTTTCACAGTTTTCTATAGTAATCTGAGGATATGCTTTTCAAATTTGTTTTGATGAAGGCTGGTTATATTTCCCCATTTGGGAATCCAAATAAAACCATTTCCTGTGTGGTATTTCTATGTATGTGTATGACAAGAATTCTCAGATTAGGTGCCCATATTCCTACATTTTAAAAAATCAACGGCCGGGCGCGGTGGCTCAAGCCTGTAATCCCAGCACTGGGAGGCCGAGGTGGGTGGATCACGAGGTCAAGAGATCGAGACCATCCTGGTCAACATGGTGAAACCCCGTCTCTACTAAAAATACAAAAAATCAGCTGGGCCTGGTGGCGCATGCCTGTAATCCCAGCTACTCAGGAGGCTGAGGCAGGAGAATTGCCTGAACCCAGGAGGCGGAGGTTGCGGTGAGCCGAGATCGCGCCATTGCACTCCAGCCTGGGTAACAAGAGCGAAACTCCGTCTCAAAAAAAAAAAAAAAAAAAAAAAATCACTGAAAATGTTTAACATTTTACTATTAAAGTTTTTCTTTTTTGCACTTTTCCTAATTTTTTCTCACTTTACTTTTCAGAATGAACCTAGTGATCGAGAAGATGGCCTTACCAAAGGACATCATGTGACAGACTCTGAGAATGATGAGCCCTTAAATCTTAATGCTAGTGACTCTGAAAGTGAGGAGCTTCACAGGCAAAAGGACAGCGACTCTGAATCTGAGGAACGTGCACAACCTCCTGCAAGTGATTCTGAAAATGAGGATGTCAATCAGCATGGGAGCGACTCTGAGAGTGAGGAGACCAGGAAATTTCCTGGTAGTGACTCTGAAAATGAAGAGCTTCTTAATGGGCATGCAAGTGACTCAGAAAACGAAGATGCTGGAAAGCATCCTGCCAGTGATTCTGAGATTGAGGAGCTCCAGAAGAGTCCTGCCAGTGACTCTGAAACAGAAGATGCTCTAAAACCTCAAATCAGTGACTCTGAGAGTGAGGAACCCCCAAAGCACCAAGCCAGTGACTCTGAAAATGAGGAACCTCCCAAACCTCGAATGAGTGATTCTGAAAGTGAGGAGATTCCTAAACCTCAGGTCAGTGACTCGGAAAGTGAGGAACCCCCAAGGCACCAGGCCAGTGACTCTGAAAATGAGGAGCTTCCCAAACCTCGTATCAGTGACTCAGAAAGTGAGGACCCTCCAAGGCATCAGGCCAGTGACTCAGAAAATGAAGAGCTTCCCAAACCCCGAATCAGTGATTCGGAAAGTGAGGACCCCCCAAGGAACCAGGCCAGTGATTCTGAAAATGAAGAGTTACCCAAACCCCGAGTCAGTGACTCTGAAAGTGAGGGACCTCAGAAGGGACCTGCCAGTGACTCAGAAACTGAGGATGCGTCCAGACACAAACAGAAGCCAGAGTCAGATGATGACAGCGACAGGGAGAATAAGGGAGAGGATACAGAAATGCAGAATGACTCTGTCCATTCAGACAGCCATATGGACAGAAAAAAGTTTCACAGTTCTGATAGTGAGGAGGAAGAACTCAAAAGGCAAAAAATGGACAGTGATGAAGATGAAAAAGAGGGTGAGGAGGAGAAAGTAGCGAAGAGAAAAGCCGCTGTGCTTTCTGATAGTGAAGATGAAGAGAAAGCATGTAAGGAATTACTTTGGGCTGTTTATCACTGGCTTTACTCATTGTCTAAGCTTGTAACTGTGGCACATTGTATCCTCTTGGTATGTCAGACCTGTATTCTGTTACTCAGCTTAATATTCTAAAATATCACTAGGATACTCATTTCCCCTGGTTATCATAGTCTAAGCTTAATAGTAAGTTTCCTTTGAGCTCTGTTAGCGCGCATTAATCTCTGACTGCCTTAGAGTGATAAGTTAAACCACATGTCAATGGGAATATAAAATTCTCAGTTTTGTTTTTTAAACTGGAAGAGGTAATGTTTCAAAGAAATATGTTTACATGAAAAGCCCTAACTGTATTCCAAGTTAGCCATGGGTCTCTTTGACACATAGTTCACTAGATCCCATCCAAACAGTAACTGAGCTCCCATAGGTACGTCTCTTCATTTGTTAAACATTCTTGAATATTCAGATACAGGGAGGCTTTGAGGGGTTTCTATGTAGAAACACCATCTCTGCAGAGTGTTTCAGTCACTGCTACCTAAGACTCCATTTTCACCGATAATAAGTTTTACATGCTGACTTTTTTATGAAACTTACCTTTTTTTGGAAAATACATATTTCATTATAACCTGACAGTTCTTATAGGAGAAGGAAAAAAAGTACCAGACATGTTGTCAATTTGTTAAGTAAGATGAGAAATTTCAAACTGACCAGCAATGATAGAAGAACATGGAGAATATTCCTAGAAGGAAATACATAGTACTTTTTAGTTCACTTACTACTAGGCAACATAGAAAGAATGCCAATTTTGCCCGTCAATCTAGTTGTGTTTTTTGAGACAGAATCTCACTCTGTCGCCCAGGCTGGAGTGCACTGGTGTGACCTCAGCTCACTGCAACCTCTGCCTCCCAGGTTTAAGCCATGCTCCTGCCTCAGTCTCCTGAGAAGCTGAGACTACAGGCGTGCGCCACCATGCCCAGCTAATTTTTTGTATTTTTAGTAGAGATGTGGTTTTACCATATTGGTCAGGCTGGTCTTGAACTACTGACCTCGTGATCTGCCCACCTCAGCCTCCCAAAGTGCTGGGATTATAGGCATGAGCCACCACGCCCAGCCACAATCTAGTTTTAATTTTCTCAATTCCCCCAAAGGAAAGGTAGTTGTTGACACCCACTTTTATATTGATGATATCTTTCTTCATCTTTTGGCCACTTTTTCTTAAGCAAATTAACACGTAATTTGTAAGATGACTCTGAAAGAGCCATTTAGTTATTTTACAAATTCTAAACCATGTGTCAGGAAGCCCTTTGATTTAAGCCCTTTGATTTTTGATTTTTTTTTTTTTTTTGGCAGCATACTGCCATGTTAAAGCACTTGTTATGCTTAGTAATGCAATGACCGTGGTAAAATAAAATTAATGATGATTTTCTTTTTCATCAGCAGCAAAGAAGAGTCGTGTTGTCTCTGATGCAGATGACTCTGACAGTGATGCTGTATCAGACAAGTCAGGCAAAAGAGAGAAGACCGTAGCATCTGACAGTGAGGAAGAAGCGGGAAAAGAATTGTCTGATAAGAAAAATGAGGAGAAGGATCTGTTTGGGAGTGACAGTGAGTCAGGCAATGAAGAAGAGTAAGTGGCAGTATGATGTGAATTTTCAGGGGTTCTTAATTAGGCAGTAGAGAAGGGTTTGTGTGAGAATATATGTCCTGCCCAATTGCATGACTTTGGGGATTTAGTGTTTTAGTTCCTGAACTGAACACACTACAACCTGGATGAATATCAGAATTCACCTCAGAATTAGCATGTTAAATGAAAGAAAGCAAAGAGGACATTAGGATTCCATTTACATGAAGTTCTGTAGGCAAAATTTGTCTGTGGTGTTGGAGGTCAAGGTGGCAGTTGTGTCAAGGATGTCGATATTAGGGGACCAACTAGAAGGGGCCATGAGAGAACTTTCTGCGGAGATGGTTACATGAGTGTATAGGTTGCCGGTACTTGAATGTATACATTTGTTAAAAACTCATTGAACTGGAGACTGAAGATCTGCACATTTTACTGTATGTAAATTAAATCCTGTTTCTTAAAAATGGTTCCCATGCAAATGAGAAGAAAGCAAATGAATGTTTTTATATTTGTCTACTTTCCAGAAATCTTATTGCAGACATATTTGGTGAATCTGGTGATGAAGAGGAAGAAGAATTTACAGTAAGTATAAGATGGAAATAAGTCCTCCTTCACCGTGCTTTCTTTTTTTTTTATGGCGGTGATGCCATTATAGATGATTCTAATAAGTGTAATGTATTCCAGAGAAAAATCTAGAACAGGGACTCAGGAAGTAAAATAAAAGGGTATAAACAAAAGCATAAAAGGAAGCTAATGGGCAAAATTGAATTAAGGCGGAAGGGACATGTTGAGACAAAGGCACTTTGTAATGCTAAAGGGCAAGATTCACAAAGTTAGGGAACTTCCCATTTTCATGATGGTGTTCTGAGTGATTTGGACTAACCTTTCTGTCAAGCACAACTAGAAAAGCTAGACAAAATATGTAGAAATCTGCTCATTGTCTAGGAACAAAGTAACAAAGAATTATTAAGTCAAAAGAAACCTAAAGTGTAACTCAGTGTTTAGAAGTGCTTTTTCTGTGGGGATGTTTGCCTGTTGGGCTGAGGGGCTACTCATATTTTTGACAGCCTCAAGGCCTGGGGACAAAATTTGGAGTTCGGGGCCTACTGAGGTTAGGGGGCTCTGTAAACACCATACCGTGGACTGAGACTTGAGAGAGCAGTACCATAGGATTCAAGAGGAACTAGAGGTAAAAAATTTTTCTCAGGTTTTGGGCCATCTTTGAATCTTCTAGCAGACTAGAGAACCTCAGTCTAAGAAATAAGATTAAGTTTTAACTTAAGATTTAAGTTTTTCATATATACAGTATGATACACAAAGATAACATTAAAGGGAAACAGTGGTAGTGACAGACAATAGAAATCGACTTAGGGCTCTAGATATAGGAATTTTAGATATCACCTTAAATATGTTCAGGGAGATGAGAGACAAGATTAAAAATGTTATCAAAAGGAGAAGGCAAATTTGGAAAAGAACTAAGTAGAAATTTTAGAACTATAAAAATACAGTAACTGAAATTAAAAATTTGGTGGACAGGTAGGGGCAAGTAGCTGGTAGTCCCAGTTACTTGGGAGGCTGAGGCGTGAGGGTAGCCGGAGCCCAGAAGTTCGAAACCAGCCAGGGCAGAATACTGAAGCCCTATTTGAAAAGAAAAACGGGGAAAAAACCCCAGAAAACATAGTGGATGAGTTTAACAACAGATTAGACACACTTGAAAAGAGAATTAGTGAACTGGAAGATACCTTAGAAGGAGAGATCTAGAATGAAACTTTGAGATACACTATTATAGAAAAAAGTGAAAGACAGAGACTGTACATGAAAAGTTTTCACAACAAATTGGAATAATAAAAGGAGAGGGAAAAATACATATATAGCAGAAGCAGTACTTTTAAAAGAAACAATACCTAAACCATAGATTCTAGAAGTCCTACACATTGCAAGGAAGATAAAAAGGAATATACACATAAATACATCATAAAACTGCAGGAAACCAAAGAAAATAGGCAAGTTTAAAAGCAGCCACTGGGGGGAAAAATAAGTTCAGAAAAGCAACAATTAGACTCTAACAGCTGACTTCTCAACAGAAACAATACAATGTACTAACTGCAAACCTAGAATTTTGTTACATTTAGCAAAAATACCTTCCAGGAATGAAGATGAAATAAGGAGGGAGTTAATTAACAATGTACCAGCTGA
Organism: Sapajus apella; assembly: GCF_009761245.1. Classification (NCBI taxonomy): domain Eukaryota; kingdom Metazoa; phylum Chordata; class Mammalia; order Primates; family Cebidae; genus Sapajus; species Sapajus apella. The sequence continues at coordinate 3,106,252 of NW_022437080.1, forward strand.
AGGAAATACAGAAGGAAAGAAATTCAAGAAAGAATGATCTTGAAAAGAAAGATGGAAGGTTAGAGATGCAGGAGTGAGAAAAGAGCAACAAAAGTATGTGTATAAGTCTAAATGAGTATTGACTATGCAAAACAAAATAGTTAATGTGGACTATGTATACAATTAAAGCATGACAGCAATAAATTGGGAGCATACATGGAATTGAAGTGCTCACAGGCCTTTGCAAATGGATACGAATGTACATTAGTAAACTGATAAGTTAGGGTACATGTTGTAGTCTTTCAAGTGACCACTAAAAAGACTAAAATGGAATGACTAATTTCTAAACTAACAGGGAAAAGTGGAACAGCTAAAGCTAATCAGTCGAAAATGAGCAGGAAAAGAGAAAAAGAACTGTAGGACAAGGGACAGTTAGAAAGTAGTATGGTAAAATAGCAGATTTAAATTTTGATAACATCAGAAATTAAATTAAATGTAAATATACTAAATGTTCCAGTTAAAGGACAACGATGGCCAGCCAGGATGTTAAAAACCAGCTGTATACTGATTTCAAGAGATTTGTGTGAAACAGAAGGTAAAGCTGAAAATAAAGGTGTAGGAACAGGGACGTCATGTAAACATGGACCAAACGAAGACTGGTGTGATGTCTGTATTTTAAAAGAGGGAGGTAGACGTTAAGGCAAAAAAAAAAAAAAAAAAAATTTACTTGAGATAAAGAGGTCACTTTATATTGATAAAAGATTTAAAAATTGTACTGAGTAACATGACTTTAAATATCTACCTAAATATACATACACAACATAAAAAACAAAAGTTGATAGAACCGAAAAAAGAAATGGGCAAATCCATAATCTTAAGAGAAATGTAACTGGCAGAAGAAGCAGACTGAAAAAAACAGGGAAGAGTCTCTGTATAATCCAGATATAATCCCCTTGCAGTTATGAAAGTTAAAAATACTTTTCATTTTCTTAATAGAGTCTTTAAAAAAAATTTTTTTTTTTTTTTTTTTTAGAATATCTTAAATTCATTCCTTTAACATGGAGTCTTCTGATGAACAAAAGTGCTTAATTTTAACATAGGATCAGATTTACCAATCTTTTTCTTTATGGTGAAAACTGAATTCTGCCTAGGAATTTTTGCCTGTCTCCGAGATCATGATGATACTCTCTCAAGTTATCTTCTAGCAGCTTGATTATTTAATTGTATAATTCACCTAGAAATCGTATCGTATGTGGCATAGGTAAAAGTCAAGACTTTTTTTCTTATTTGGAATAGGCAGTCAACCCAGCACCATTTATTGAAAAGATCATCCTTTCCTACTATTCTGTAGTGCCATCTTTGTCATATATCAAGTGTCTGTATATATTTTTTCAATCTGTTTCCACTCGGAAACTTGAAGCCTTGTTAAATGGTTCTTGGGTCAAAAAAGAAATCAATACTTACTCTTAACTAATGGAATAGAAGGTGAGGGAGAGGAATTTAGAATCTCATTCAGGACGATAGTGAAATAGTAAACCTAAGGAAAATATAAAGGAAGAATTCATTCAACAAATGTTTTAAGACTGTTTAGACACTGCCTTCATGGAGCTCATACTTAGTTAAGCACCATATTGCAAGAATAAGGTATACTTACGTATTTTGGAGACTTAACATCAACTTGGTTATAGTTTCAGTTCAGTGAGAAAATGTACTAGGTGAACCATTGGGAAGGCCTCTAAGTATAACACAAAAGTTAGACGCTATAAAGAAAAGACTGGCCATTTCATTTACATAAAAATGAAAAATTGTTCCTGGCAAATATTAGCATAAACAAAACCAAACTGTACAAATGTGGGGTTTGTACAGTTCCTGTCTCTTATAGAGGGAATTTTCAAAGAGATTTTATATACTGTTATCTCTAATTTTCAAAGAGATTTTACATACTATTAAGAAGAAGATGAACAGTCTAGCAAGAAATGGGCATAGGATATTGAGAGTTCACAGGGCAAGAATGACAAATGGCTTTGTAAACATGAACAAATGCTGAACGTTACACCCTTGGTAGGAAAATGCAAATAAAGCTACCCTGAGGTTTGTTTTTCAGTCCAGAGATTAGTGGATATCAGCATTTAATAACCTGCTGTGGTAGTGAGAATGTAGGGAAACGGGAGTCCTCATACTTGCTGGAGAGATAATTGGTATAACCTTTATGGAAGATGGTTTGGCAAGTATTTCGCAGAATTTCGAATGCATAAAACTAAATGTCACTAGGCAAATAAGTAAACAAATTTTGGTTACAGCCGTGTGGTGAAGTAGTCTAAAGCCTTAAAAAGAATGACAGTACTTAATACTGACACGGATTGGCCTCTAGATTCTTTTGTTAAATTTGGAATGTGCAGAGCATTATCTTGTACCCACTCTGAATATTCTGCTTCCGGTTGTATAATAAGAGATGGTATGAAGTATATATGTGTAGAAGTGCTTATATGTAGACTATCTCTGGAAGAAAACACAGGAAATCTGGTAACACTAATGGCTGGAGAAGGGACCCTTTGTTATGTACCTTTTGCTATCTGTTGAATTTTTGTTCTTTGTGAATGTATTATTTAACATGGAAAATATTAAGAACACTTAAGCAGAAGAAAATCTGTAAGGAGCCTGTGATAATTTTGCATTTAGGGTTTTAACCAAGAAGACCTGGAAGAAGAAAAAAGTGAAACACAGGTAAAAGAAGCAGAAGATTCAGATTCTGATGATAACATAAAGAGAGGAAAACAGTAAGTTTGTTTTTAAGGAATTTGTTTGAGAGAAGTTAAAAAAATCAAGGTAGAAACTATTAAACTTTCTTTTGTTTTTTATTTCGGTTCCTGATTAAGTTTAGGCATAGATCTATTCCTGTTTTTCTCCATTTTACTTCTCCATTTACGGTGTTGTCGGTGAATTACCTGCTGTTATTTGTCTTTCATTTACCCTGGGCTCAGATGCCTTACTTTGTGGAGTTGTATTTATATGGCACCAGACTTAATTTATGGCTCACCAAATAAACTCTTATGAAAAATAACCTAATTTTTAAAATACCTTTTTGAGAGAAAAGCTGATTTTATGGGGCAGGGGAAGTAAATCTAACCTCTTAACTACAGAATATTACTTGATCATATTTCATTCGTTTTTGTTGAGCTAGCTGGAATCTATGTTCAGAAAAATATGTTATCTTAAAAGATGTCATAGAATAATAGAATGGTTAGTTACTGTTTCCGGTTGTAAAGATGCTTTTAAAAAATAGTTTCATTTTGAACTCCTGGTGGCATCCAGTAATTAAGCTGAATGAGTTTGGCAGTACTTTTGGAAATTGAATTGATATGATAGTGGCAGAGAATAACCTAACTCCCTCTTTTTTAAGTGTGTTGATTCTGATGAAAGCCATAAAGGTTTGAGGCTGTTAGCAAGCCTTTAGATTTTCATGTGTATCTCTCATTATGTTTTGAGAGTTATACTTATCACTGAAAAGTGCCGGCTTATTTTTTATTTTTTCTACTTGTGCTATATAAGACAACAGCATTCAAATAATTGAACACCTTCCTAGTCCAAAAAAAGGCAGTCCCACTAAAGCTGAGTGAGTCCCCTGAATTGGAACTTAAAATGTTCTGTCTCAAACTGATAGATGCAAATATGAATATAGTGCATGAAAGGTTCAGGGCTATTAGTGATTTATATGTATACATATAACATGGTAATACGGGAATTGAATATAAAGTGTAAGATCAACTGTTCTTTTAATAGCAAATTATAAGTACAGTCATGCGTCGCTTAACAGGGTTATATTCTGAAAAATGTGTCATCAGGTAATTTTGTTGTTGTGTGAACATCGTAGTATTATACAAACCTAGATGGTATTGCCTACTACTCAACCTAGGCTGTATGGTAGAGCCTGTTGCTCCTAGGGCACAAACCTGCACAGCATGTTTCAGTACCAAATGCTGTAGGCAGTGGCAACACAATGGTATTTGTGTATCTGAACATAGAAAAGGTACAGTTGAAATACAGTGTAGCTGAGTGTGATGGCTCATACTTGTAATCTCAACATTTTGGGAGGCTGAGGCAGGAGGATCACTTGAGGCCAGGAGTTCAAGACAAGCCTGGGTGGCATATAGAGAGGCCCGGTTTCTATAAAACATTTTAAAAATCAGCCAGGCATGGTGGTATGGGCCTATAGTCTCAACTATTCAGGAGGCTAAGGTAGGAGGATGAGCCCAGAAATTTGAGGCTATAGGGAACTATGATTGTCCTCCAGCCTGGGTGACAAAGCAACACTCCAGCTCTTTGAAAATATGTGTGTGTGTGTGTGTGTGTGTGTGTGTGTGTGTGTGTGTGTGTATGTATGTGTGTGTGTACACATACATGATAAAATATGATCTACCTGTTTAGGGTACTTGCCGTGAATGAAAGCAGGACTGGAATTTGGTTTGAGTGAGTGGTGAGTGAATGTGAAGGCCTGGGACATTACTGTGCACTACTATAGGCTTTATAAACACTGTACACTTAGGCTACACTAAATTTATAAAAAATATTTTTTTTCTTCAATAAAAAGTTAACCTTAGCTTACTGGATGGCCACCGTCGTATTCGCAGTTCGTCACTGACCGAAACATCGTTATGCGGCGCATGACTGTACTTGCACTTTTAAAAGAAGGTAGCACTTCATTGAGTTAGAATTAAGAAATTTGGTGTTCTTAATTGTGGTAAAAGTAAATGTGTATTTAAAAGACAACTTGGATTTTACTTGCTTTTGTTTACTGCTTTAGTATGGACTTTCTGTCGGATTTTGAGATGATGTTGCAGCGAAAAAAGAGCATGAGTGGCAAGCGCAGACGGAACCGTGATGGTGGCACCTTTATTAGTGACGCAGACGACGTTGTGAGTGCCATGATCGTCAAGATGAACGAAGCTGCTGAGGTGAGTTGGGTCGCTTCTGGGTTCACCGTTTTTTCCTTCCACTGAGTTTACTGGATGCCCTTTTTTTTTGACACTTAACCCTTAAACTACAGTTAAGATGCTTTGCTTTTTGTAATAAAGCTTTTAGTGTTCTAAATTTTAATCATGGAAATATTTTACTTTTTTAGTCAAGTATTTAGAAAAAATGAGAAGGTTAAGTATTCAGTAAAATGAGACATTTTAGGTGAATGGGTTTGCTAGTTTCATTGGAAATGGTTTTGTTCTCGTTTGGCTAGTTCACCACAAAGTTTTGTTTCTTCGTATATAAAAGGTGTTATAAATTGGTGTGTCATTTTCTTGCTCCTGACCAAGACACAGCTTCCTTCATTGCATTTTATAAATCTGCTCAAATTATAAAAATTGGCCCAGTGGTATGTTTAAAAAATAAGTTCAGATCTTTTGGAAACACTTGGTGAGAATTCAGCAGTGGATTCAATGATCTGTGTCTAGCATTTCTTTCCAAACAATTCAAGAATGGAGGGAAAGTAGCTAAAAGAAGACTAGCTGTGTGTGTTTAATTGTTGAAATGTATGCAGCAGGTATATTATTAGAATTTGAAATTTTCCATAATTAAAAAAATAGAAAAAACTGCCCAAGTAAATACTGAAACTCTTCTTTGATATAATGTATTCCAATATCATATAACCTCATACCTGAAGAATTGTTGCTATAAAATAAAGCAAAATGTCCCATTTAAAATTTATGCTTTTAATGAACTCTGAATACTTGATAATTATGCTGATATTATAAATTAAAATTGTTTCTCTCAATTTGTAGTTGTTAAAGGCAATTACTCTGATAGTTTTGTGGGTTTGACTGACGTAGATACAGAGCTTGATGCTCTGCAAAAGATCCATTCTAACGTTATTCTTTCTTGTAGGAAAAATTATTTCTTTGAAAAACTATAATTTTAAGGTTCAGAATTACAGCGAATTCAATATTAATAATGAGTACTGCTTTTAAAAAAATCTTAATTTTTTTCTGAATAGGAAGACAGACAGTTGAACAATCAAAAAAAGCCGGCACTGAAAAAATTAACTTTATTGCCTACTGTAGTTATGCACCTTAAGAAGTAAGTATTTTGTTTTCTTTAAAATGTCTTTTCCCTTTTAAGGGAATGATAATTCAAATGATGTACTGGTGGTCTAGGAGTATTAAATAATGTTAGCCTTCTGTCAGTTCACAGAAAGATAATGTTTAAAATTTCCTAAATTATACTTCTTCATAAGTTTTTTATTAAACCTTGAATTCTGGTACAAACAGAACAAATAAAAAATTGATACTAATGAAAGAAAAACTTGGAAACTACTAATTTTTTGTTTTTTTCTTTTCTTTTCTGGTAGAGACAGGATCTTGCTATGTTACCCAGGCTTGTCTTGAACTCCTGGGCTTAAGTAGTCTTCCTACCTCAGCCTCCCAAAGTGCTGGAATTACAGACCTGAGCCACTGCACCTGGCGACTCATTTTGTTCTTTATAGACAGTTTTTGGTCTGGTAAAATTGCATCTGTTTTGTCCGTGTGATGGAAAATAGTAAATCTTGGAAGACCCTATCTGAAGGCTGCATTGTACAAGGCTTATACAACTCTAATATGTCACAATTATCGATCCTTCTGAAGTAATAATGCCCTTTTTTAGTAGATCCTTGTTTCCAATTTTTTCATTGATTTGCTTTTTTTTTTTTTTTTTTTTTTTTTTTTTTTTAATTAGAGATGAAATCTCACTATGTTGCCCAGGGTAGTCTCGAACTCCTGGGCTCGGGCTGTCTTCCCTTCTCAGCATCCCAAAGTGCTGGAATGGGATTACAGGTGTGAGCCACTATGCCAGGCCCTGATTTGCTCATATTTCTAAGCAGCCTTGCTTTCCGTTTGAACCAAGCCATGGACTACTTTTGATGACTGAGGAAATGTATTGGTGAGCCATCACCAGTGTGGCCTAGAACATCTGTAACTAGAAAATGGCTCCCTCTGTTCTAACAGGGAAAACTGTCTGTGGCAGGTTTTATGTATCATGTTTTCTGTTAGCATAACTGATTCTAGTACATAAAATGGAATTTAAGTATTCTTTATTTAGGTGGTTTTTTTGTGTATCTTACCAGGAGAGTGCTAGTCTCATTGGTGTGCTGCAGAGAATAGCAATTCTGGGTTTACCTTTAAAAATCACTATTCTGAGAGATTGAGCATTTTTTTTTTTTTTTAGTTGAAATGATTAGAGTTAATTGTTCTTACTGTCTGTACTATTTACATCAGCATTAATTTGTCTTTTGTAACTTGAGTTTGTTTTGTTTTTAGCAAATCATCTTTGTCAAGTATATGTGTTTGTGAAAATAAGAACTAAATGTCATACTGCTTTTGAAACCAGAATGGTGTTCAGTAAATATAAAATTTATATGAGTAACTCTTTAAAAGCAGTTCTTAGAAACATTACTAAATATGTAAGAAAGTCAGAAGATACAGTAGAACCAAGGTTAACAAAATTAAAAAAAAAAAAATTATTGTTATTACTGCAGGCAGGACCTTAAAGAAACATTCATTGACAGTGGTGTGATGTCTGCTATCAAAGAATGGCTCTCACCTCTACCAGATAGGAGTTTGCCCGCACTCAAGATCCGGGAGGAGCTGCTAAAGATCCTGCAAGAGGTTAGAGGCAGATAATCTGACTGTTCTTTATTAATTATCTAATGTGATCCATATTGTCATAACTTCTGTAGTTTACAGTGTTTTTATATGTTCTCTCTGCTACAGTCTGCCTGAAGAGGGGTGGGAAAAAAGGAACATATCTGATAAAATGAGTGAAAAAGGGAATACCTTATAAAACTTCATTTAACTATAGTATTGAAGGGAAAAAATCCTAGAGCAGCTGTGATGTGTCTGAGATGAGTAGTACAGTAGTGGGCATATTCTGGGGAGACGTTTGAAGTAGAATGAACACCAAATTCAGAGTGAGGTGAACTTGCATTTGAATGTTGAGCTGGGCCACCTTAGGTAGTTGTGACACGTTGGGCAAGCTATTTTAACTTCTGAAGGAATTCCCAAGGAACCTCCTAGGCCAAGCACTGTGCCAGGTGCTTTATATATGTATTGGTTCATTTATTCCTCACAGTAAACTGAGAAGGTAGGTGTATTAGTTCCATTTTATAGATGAGGGAATTAAGATTCAGAGAAGTTAAATGACTTGTCATGGTCACATAGCTAGAAGGTGGCTGTGCTTGGGTTCAGTCTTAGGTGTGTTGGATTCAGAGGCCTGTGCTGGCTCCTGTATTAAACCGCTAACCTCTGAGTATGCGTAGTTTTTACTTTCTCACATTGTTAGTTTTTTTTCTTTTTCTGAGATGAAGTCTCACTCTCACCCAGGCTGGAGTGCGGTGGTGTGGTCTCAGCTTACTGCAACCTCTGCTGCCTGGGTTCAAGCAATTCTGCTGCCTCAGTTTCCCCAGTATCTGGGGTTATAGGTGCCTGCCACAACGCCTGGCTAATTTTTGTAGTTTTTAGTAGAGACAGGGTTTCACCGTCTTTTTCAGGCTGGTCTTGAACTTCTGACCTTGTGATTCACCCGCCTCAGCCTCCCAAAGTGCTGAGATTACAGGTGTGAGCCACCGCGCCCGTCCACATTGTTAGGTTTAACTTCAACTCAGCTGTTGAAGTTGATGAGCTCTCAACGTTTTTGTTTTGTTTTTTTGTTTGTTTGGTTTTGAGGCATAGTTTCGATCCTGTTGCCCAGGCTTCAAGTGCAGTGGCATGATCTCAACTCACTGCAACCTCTGCCTCTCGGGTTCAAGTGATTCTTCTGTCTCAGCCTCCCAGGTAGCGTTGATTACAGGCTCCCACCACCACACCTGGCTAATTTTTATATTTTTAGTAGAGACTGGGTTTCACTGCGCTGGCCGGTCTGGTCTTGAAGTCCTGACCCCAGGTGATCCACCCGCATTGGCCTCCTAAAGTGCTAGGATTACAGGCGTGAGCCACTGTACCCAGCCTGAACTCTGAACTTTTGATGTGGGCACAAAGTATCTTTGTGTTCTATGTCTGTAGATCCTGAAAATGGAATTTTTTATTTGTTCTATTGTGAATGAACCAGGTCTCTGGAATAAATTAGCAAGACTCCTGGCTTCTGAGTGATTAATATGTGTGTATGTGTTTGTGTTCCCCAGCTGCCTAGTGTGAGCCAGGAGACCCTGAAGCATAGTGGGATTGGACGAGCAGTGATGTATCTCTATAAACACCCCAAGGAATCAAGGTCCAACAAGGACATGGCAGGAAAATTAATCAGTATGTAAATTTTCCTTTTCGTTTGTTGTATTTATGTCTATAGATAAGAGAGAGACGTGTGTATATAAAAGCTATATTTTTACCGATATTTGTTTTAAATGAGTCAGTAAAGTGGAATAGAAATTTTTGTATAACTGCTTATAGTTACTAGCCTTTTTTCTTAGACTTAAAAGCTTCTTAGTATATTTAAGTATGCTATTCAGTATTAAAAATAGCAAGTAAAAAGTACGCATTTTCTAGTCATGCGTCAAGAGCATGGAGAGAGGAGTTAGATTGCAGGCCGTGGAGTTGATATTACCTGGGTTCAGATCATGAATCCACCACCTACCCTACTGCATTTCGTAGCTAGTGATTTGTGCTCTGTAAAATTGAGATAATTATGTGTTTTCTTTGGGTGACTTTAAAGATTAAATGAGAGGTTGTGTCTGCAGCACGGTGCCTAGCACATAGTAAGTACTCAAGAAACAGCCACTGTTGCTGTTGTTACTTGCATGGTGGTCTCTAAAACCTTTTTGCATGTTCTTATTTAATGATGCCAGAGAGCTCCAGAGAAGTCTAAACTGAAATTTATGTAATCAAGCACCATATTGTTTATAAAATTCTTCAATTTTAAGAGTGAAACCCATGTTCGTTTTTGTTACATTCCTTAACTCCTCCTGTGCTCCACGTTGAAAGAAAGTTTTAGAACTTCAAGGCTAGATTGAAAAAGTAACTACTACGATTGAATACAATAATTATTTTTCCTTTGAATTGTTATCAGAAGCTTTTAAAGAAATCTAAATTTCTTGTATAAACCAGAGATATACTGCCATCTTTGATCTTGTTAGTAATCTGCAGTTTACTGCCTATTAAGTGATAAACTTTTGGTACTTTTATGCAGTGGTTTGCAACTTTCTTTTTTTGCCCTAGACTGAAAAAAGCAGAATATCCCCGCTGGTATCCATGACATACTATGGCAGTGATTCTGAATCCAGAAGTGGGGTCAGTAGGGTGATTTTAAAAGATATGTAGACCCCCTGAGAATCCCTGCCTCCTCCTTTGTGGGACAACACCTATGGTCGGTCTATAAAGGTCCTTTCTTGTTTTTGTAGTGTATTAAATGTAGCAGTAAGCTACATTGTATCTCAGAACAAAGGCATCAGTTGGCTCCTGGACTTTGACTGACTGAACAGTGGCATGTACTTTCTTTCATGGTCATTGTAGCGGCTATATTAGACTTAATGAAGTACAAACTCTCCACCCACACTATTACACTGTAAATTTTAAAGATATAGATGATTTTGTAAGGTAGTAAGGGAGCTTGTTTTTGGTTAGGGTAAGAAAGCAGAATTTCAAGACTTTTTATTTCCAGTACAGTAAATGTAGAAATTAGTCTGCCTTTTAAAATAAATAAAAATTATAAATAAATGTGTTTTATGAAATGTCAGTGCAGCCAATTTGTTGATTATCAAAGTGTGTCACGTGTTACTTTCTTTAAATCTCTGTGGTGATCTTTTACATTAAATTTTCTGAATCAACCAGAGTTAGTCATGATGCTGGTGGCATTATGCTCTGTTTATTCTATAAATTATTCTGAAATAATGGAGTCTTCAAGGAAAGAATATTCTAAATGTCTAGAATATCACATCACACTGGGGTACAATTATTTGAAAAAATGGTAGAGGAAATGCAATTTTATGGATGAAGTAATTGACTTTTTTTCTTAATACAGATGAGTGGTCTAGGCCTATATTTGGTCTTACCTCAAACTACAAAGGAATGACAAGAGAGGAAAGGGAGCAGAGAGATCTAGAACAGATGCCTCAGCGACGAAGAATGAACAGGTATGAGGGAACAGGTATGAGTAAGTGCAATGTATGTTATTGTTGCAGTAACTCAGTTTTAAGTAAGGTCATTAGGAAAACTGCAAGGTGATAGGATTTCCTTTCCTCTCAGCTCGATATGTCTCCATAATTCATAATATCCTTCTAGTTTAGTTTAAATGTGATAGTGTGTAGTGAGTGTCCTCTCCTCCTAACCAGACCTTTTTGGGTCAGCTTGTTGGAACAGGGCCTCTCACGCTTCTGATTGCTTGTGTTGCTCGTGTTGTTCCAGCAACTTGCAGAAAACAACTTTCTGGGTCCCATTTCCAAGTTCCTAGAAGAGAAAAAATGTTACTGGTTTGATTTGTATCAACATAGTGGATATACAGTTGCACCCATGAGGACAGGGTTATTAGTTACAAATGTGGCAGTTACGGCTCACCCATAAGGAAACTTGGTATGCAAATGAACACTAAAATGAGTAGTACTTTTTAAAGATTAGCAGTTATTTTCCCTGAGCCAACATAAGAGAGCTATTAATAGTTACGGTCTAAGTTTGCTATTTTTATTTGCCCTTTTTCTGAGTTACAAGGTTCTAATACTCCTGGTATCTCCTTTTTAACTTTTTTCCCAGCACTGGTGGTCAGACACCCAGAAGAGACCTGGAAAAGGTGCTGACAGGAGAGGAGAAGTAAGGTTTTAATGTTAATTTTTCTTCCTAGACCATATAGAGAATTTGTTTGCTGCTTTGTTTTGAGAGAAGTAGTAAATGAAATGAGGTTATGTTAACGTTTGCAGAGGTGACTTTCAGTTTAACAGTTACAGTCTACAAAGCATTGTATACTGGTACTCTGGGGATGTAAAGAAAATTGTGAAAACAATTCATTATATAAAAATTTTGTTGCTGCTTGCTTAGTGCTAGGCTCCTTGTTGTGCCCTGAGAATATAAAAGCAAATTAAAAATAGTGTATGCTCTCAAAAAGTGTAAGTCTTTACAAGGATGTTAGGCAAAGGGAGCGCTTTGGTAAAGCCATAGGGTAAGTGTGCCAGGTGTGTTTTTGGAATGGCAGGTAGACGGACTGAAGGGGTTGGGCAGTAGTATGAGGCCTGAGGTGGTAGAAGATAAGGTTGGAAATAGTAGACTGGTGAAGGGCTTTGAATCAGGATAAGGACTTTTCATGTGCCTTGTCATTCCACAGGAAGTTTTTGAGGCTGGATGTGAAGCCATTTGGCTTGATTTGATTTAGGATGCTGACGCCTAGCATCCCAAATCAAATCAAACATCGTGTAGGATGGGTTGGAGGGCAGTGGAACTGAGGCAGTGATACAGGTAAACAGAGGTGGTAGTAGGGGAGCAAAGGAGTGAGAAGACATTGCAGAGGCAAAGCTGTCATAGGTTGGTGACTTAGTGGGAGAGAAGATGGCTGGAGTTAAACCTCAGCCAGAATTTTAACCTAAGGGCTGAGACAGTGTTTATTACCTTTCACCAAAATGGAGGGAGAAGTAGATTTGAGGGCACAGGCAAGTTCTCTTTTGAGCATATTAAATATGAGATGCCTGTGAGATAGTCCTATAAATATTATGAGTCTGGAACTTGGAATTTAAAGAGGTGTTTGAACTAGAGACCTAGATTTAATGGTTCTCTCCATAGACAAGATTGTTCAGTCAAGAGAGTATAGAGTAAGAGATGAACTAAACACTTTTGACAGGGGGCATAGCCAGGCAGAGTAGCCAGTGAAGGTGAATGAGTGGCTATGGTCCTATGTGTTGGAGCAGAGCCTGGAGGGGAATGACGCTGAGCTGGAGGTGGCAGTGGCAAAAGCGTGGGCCAGTGGCAGGTGCTGCAGAGGGCTTTGTGCAGGTGAGTTGGTAGTCAGGCAGCATCTGGATTGCAAGAGGAGAGTAGGGGATGAGTTAGAAGAAGCAAGTTTGTTTAGGAAGGAAGAGTTAAAGGGAATTTTCTTGGCAAACCAATTAATCTGTTCACATATATATGAAGGTTATAAACGTTTAATGTTAAAAATTGGGTAAGCTGTACAAGAGACTAGAAACAATTGAGAATTTTTTACCCTTCTCTCTGCATCCCCAACAGACACACATAGATCCACTCTTTACTAGTTACCTAAAGGCTGGATTGTTTGAATGCCCAGGCATCTATGGATAGGCTTTACTTTGGAAGGATAGTAATCTCTCACTGTAGTCTAGTATAGTTGCCCGCAAATTTGCATAGAACTAAATACACACACATAAATGAGTGCAAATAAAACTGGGGAAATGTAGATAAGATCAGTGTGCTGTGTCAACATCAGTATCCTGGTTGTGATATTATACTGTAGATTTGCAAGTTGTTACTATTGGGAGAGATGTTGGATCTCTCTCTGTACCATTTCTTACAACTTCATTTGAATCTGTAATTATCTTCAAAAAATTTTTACAAAAACATGAAAAAATACTGTATGAGTTTTATATGGAAAAACTATTTTATGGGCATACTGAGAGTTTTGGGGGATCATTTACTCAGTTCTTCACAATTCCTTATCTCACAAATGAACTCGAGTGACTCTACTAGATAAGAGAAAAGGGGATTCCAAGTCGTGTTGGTGGGACTAGCCTTGGAAAGCAGAGGGGCATGAGCAGAGGTGTTTGAACTAGAGACCTAGATTTAATGGTTCTCTCCATAGAAAAGATTGTTCAGTCAAGAGAGTATAGAGTAAGAGATGAACTAAACACTTTTGACAGGGGGCATAGCCAGGCAGAGTAGCCAGTGAAGGTGAATGAGTGGCTATGGTCCTATGTGTTGGAGCAGAGCCTGGAGGGGAGAGGAGAAAGGATTCATGCAAATGCAGAGCAAGTTGGCTTTGGAAAAGAAGGGAGAGATGCATACCGGAGTATGTGTTTGATGACAGGCTAGCTGAGCGGTGGCGGGAGGGTTGATGGGGTGACCTTCAGTGGGGAGCAGAAGAGTTTTGAATACTGCCGCCGAATGAGTGGACCTCGAACAGGAGTGTGAAATGACCTGTGTGCCCCACTATAGCTGGCTACATAAGCAGCATGCTTTTCCTCTTCCCTTTTTCAGGGCTCTTAGACCTGGAGATCCCGGATTCTGTGCCCGTGCAAGGGTTCCAATGCCCTCAAACAAGGACTATGTTGTCAGGCCCAAGTGGAATGTGGAAATGGAGTCATCCAGGGTAAGCAAGTGGAGGGTCAGCGAGGTGGATCTCACCTGCAGATTACTAGTTTACTCTTTACTTCATGTGTTAATAACCCTCGTAGCTCTTGAGGTTTGTCTGACTCAGAGAGGACCGTTTTCTGGTCGCTTATCTAGCCAAACCACAAATTGAACAATAGATAAAGGAAAAGTATTACCCAGGATTAAAGTTTTTTGCTGATGAACTTTTCTTCAGACTTGATGCAACAGTATCCTGTAGGTAACTTTCTTCTTATTACTCCTTTTGCTTCAAGTGAGCCTTGAAACCTAAAGTATTCTGCTACAGTGAATTTTTTAATGACCGTGAGAAACAGAGCTTATGTGCTTCAGCCGACCTACCTCTCCCTTTCTCTTCAACAGTTTAAGCAATTCTGTAGAAAATAATTAGGGTAGACACTTCCTCTGTCATCATTGTAAATACTGCTCAGTGGATCTTCAGTGTTTCTCAGTAATCTCTTTTTATTCTCCAATCAAACTACACCGTCTAGCCTGGGATTCTTAAAAAGGGCCTAAGCCGATTGGAAAAGCATAAGAGGCGATTTGCAGAACAGAAACGACTCAGCAAAGTGCACCGTGCTGTCAAGTTCAGCATTGAAGGCAACAGGATGCCCCTATAGGCCTGGCCCTACCACAGTGTACACATGAGAGGTATCCCCAAGGAAGCATGAGCTGTGCATGGGCTTGAACTGTCAGCAGTCAGAGTGAAAAGTGTCTGTGTGTGCATTCTTAATCAGAAGATGCCAGGTCTGCTTTTAGTTTCTGAAATAATGACCCTAACAGGCACCTTGAGATATTCAAGGCCTCTTGACTATTTAGAAATTGACATGGAAGTCCCTTCCTTTATCAGTATCCTGGAGACTAATAGATAATTACTTCCCTGATGTGCATTTGGGTCTTCCTGACCAGTACCCATTTTTATGAGAAAGGTTTTTGTTAGGACCCAGAATCATAGTGATATGTGTTACAGGCATATAACTGGTTAGTGGCTTCTTAGTAGGAGGTAGCTGGTTTTCCTGTTGTCAGTGGCTCAGCTACATGCATTTGAGGACTCATTGCCGAAAGCCTTGTACTGAATATTTGGAAGATGAATTTGATTAACACGTACTCACAGTGTGGTTAGAAATGAAAAAGACTTTGGAACATTCATAAGCTCAACTCACTGGTCGGCTGTGCTTTGAGATTAATGTGGCACCTTTGCTGTGGAGTACACGCAGTCTGTGTTGCCTGCCTTTTGTGCTTCTCAATGACCCCTGCTTTGGTCGCAGTTTCCACAGGCTCCATTCTTCTACCTGCCATTTCACGTTGTTTTAAGTGACTATCAAAACAAAACACAGTTTCTTGTGTATTGAGAATAAATCAAGGGTAGAGAAGGACCAGCTGTGTGCCAAGAACTTCCTTCTCCTCCTCTTTTTTTCTTGCTCATGCCCATATCCATGTCCTTGACCACTTCTCCATGTCACTTGTACCCATTTCTCTTTTGCCCTTCTCTCCTTTTTCATTGTTTCTTCTCTCTTTTTAGCCCTCTTTCATATTTTTCTTAACATTTTTATTTTTGAGAATTGGGAACGACAATCTGGCAAAGAAAATGTAATAAAAACTCAGTGGCCAATCTGCTTTGGAAGCATAGGTTGTGTTTTCAGGGCTGTGTGCCTGTGTGCTGATGTTGCTGGTTCTGGTTCCACCTCCCTGTACACCTAGAGCAGGGTGGGAAGAGTGACTAGCCTCTTGCTAGAGCATGAGGAGCGGGAGACTCAGGGAGGGCTCCTGCATTCCCAACACTCCACATGCTGTTTTTTATTAAGGCCTCAGTCTTTCCTGTAGAGCGCTGTCAAAACAGCAAGTCATGCTTTTGGGGGCTGAGGATCCTTTGTTATATTCCTGCTTATTAATTCATAAACTATCTGACACCGTTCCCATGTTCAGCACTCTTGCATATTCACTCAGGACTTGCTTCCACACTATAGACGCTAACGAGTAGTATTAGAAAAGGCATGTCCAGAAAGAAAAATGGAGTGAGTAAATGGCTTTCCAATGGAATACTTAATGTCTTAAATATCATTTTTGTTTTCAAAGTTATGTAAATAAATATAAAACACTATAGAGTGACCCAGAGTCCTGCTCTTCCAGTAAGTCACCACTGTTAACAATTTGAGGTTTTAAATGTACTTCAGGATATGCCTTGAACTTAGTTTTTATAATGATAGAAAATTTCTAGGTACAAAGAAAAACTAGTCACGGTCATAGCATTCAAAAGAAGTTTGAGGCTGGGCGCGGTGGCTCAAGCCTGTAATCCCAGCACTTTGGGAGGCCGAGGCGGGTGGATCACGAGGTCAAGAGATCGAGACCATCCTGGTCAACATGGTGAAACCCCGTCTCTACTAAAAATACAAAAAAAAATTAGCTGGGCATGGTGGTGCGTGTCTGTAATCCCAGCTACTCAGGAAGCTGAGGCAGGAGAATTGCCTGAACCCAGGAGGCGGAGGTTGCGGTGAGCCGAGATTGCGCCATTGCACTCCAGCCTGGGTAACATGAGTGAAACTCCGTCTCAAAAAAAAAAAAAAAAAAAAAAGTTTGATATATTTGTCGTCTTTTTTCTACTGATACTTTAATTAAAATTATACCATATATCAGCCTGGACAACATAGCAAGACTCCATCTCTACCAAAAAATTAAAATATTAGCCAGGCATGGTGGCATGCACCTGTAAGTCCTAGCTACTTGAGAGGGTGAAGTGGGGGAATCACTTGAGCCTAGGAGTTTGAGGCTGCAGTGAGCTAGAATCATGCCATTGCACTCCAGCCTGGGCAACAGAGGGAGACCCTGTCTCTAGAAAATAATAATAACAATAATAATGTGTATTTGTGTGTGTGCGTGCACGTGCATGTGCACATGCTGGAAATGACCAAATTATAATTTTGGTTATTTTCCTTCTTTAAACCACCTAGTAGATTTATCATTTTTAATGGCTGCATAATGGTCTATCCTGAATATAATTTTTTTTTTTAAAGTTATTTATGTATTTTCTTTCTTCTTACTTTTTTGACTGAGTCTTGCTCTGTTGACTGGGCTGGAATGCAGTGGTGCCATCCCCACTCACTGCAACCTCTGCCTCCCGGGTTCAAGCAGTTCTCTGCCTTAGCCTCCCAAATAAATGAGATGGGTGCCTACCACCACACCTGGCTAATTTTTTTTGTATGTTTAGTAGAGATGGGGTTTTACTATCTTGGCCAGGCTGGTCTCGAACTCCTGACCTCATGATCCACCCGCCACAGCCTCCCAAAGTGCTGACATTACGGGCGTAAGCCACCATGCCTAGCCTGCATTTTCTTTCTTTGTAAAGACGAGGTCTCACCATCTTGCTCAGACTGGTCTGAAGTGATCCTCTGACCTTGACCTCCCAGTGTACTGAGATTACAGGCAGGAGCCACCACACCTGCCCATGAATGTAATTTGTTTATTCATTGCTTTATGGTTTCTGATTTTTTTACTCCTAAATAATGTAGTAACCTGTGCTACATCGTATTTTTTTATGTTCATTTACTCTGTGGAATACTTTTAAAACAGCAGTCAAATGACAAAAGCAGTGCCTATTTTTTCATGAACTTTTAAAAATAGAGAAAGCTAAATAAAATTAATGCCATCTGTAATCCCACCACAACTTAATGTTAACATTTTAGATTATTATTTCTTCTTGGGGTTTTTTATGCGTATGCATAGATAATATTGTGGGTTTTTTTCCTCCCCCAAGCGACATTGTGATCGTATTCTTTCATACCGTGTTGGGTTTGTTTTTTACTTAACATGGTAAAAATCCATTTGAGTAAGCAATCTTTAGTGATTTCGCGTTGTGTCTTCACACAGTTGTACCATAATTGAAGCTGCTTTTGATTTTGCTCTGGTGAAGCAGTGCACCACACACTTTTAATTCCAAGGAAGTGTAGTGTTCTGTTGATGAATCAGGAGGGAGATCATTGAACTCGGTGTGTGAGGTACTATGGTTTGTCTTTTCAAGCTTGGAGTAACTAAGCATCTGCAACTACATAGTCATATATTTTGTAACCCACTGGCCTGGGTGTGTTCTGATTGCTAAGGCTAGGCAGATCCATCAGGGTTTAGACAGTTAGTGAGGGTCCTGGGAGTAGGTGAAGAGAAGTCCAGTTGGTGTGTGGAGCTGCTGGAAATTGCATAGTTTGCAGAGAGCTGAGCAGGTAAGGCTTCCGAGGTGGACTGAGTACGAGCACTCAGATCAGGGGACTTCCTTTCAAAGGAAGTCCGATATTTGGGACTGTCCAGAAAATTTGGGAGATAGTGTGTTGGTGGCATAGCTCTTTCTCATCTGACACTTATGCCTACTCAGAGTACTAGTGCCAAGTATTGAGACTGATACAGAATAATACTTGAATTGAGATATTTCTGGAAAGATAGGTCAACATGGCTCTTGGGCAGGAATGACTTCGAGTTCCTTGCCCAGTGCTCAGCTGGCTTCATGTTGGGGTTGAGGCTGAGTGGGTCCAGAGGTGAGATAAGATTCTGAAGGCTCCCGGACACAAAAGAACCTCACCATGCTGGTACTGACCCCAGAGTGTCTCCCAGGCCCTGCCTTATTTCAGCATTCTTTTGAATTGAGTTTCAGAGGTGATTAAGTAGTAATGGGGAGAAGAATTAGAAAAACCCATCTCTTTCTGACCACTCACCCTTCTTAAACATCTACATCTGAATTGTTTTACAGTACAGTCAACAAACCTTTCTAGTGTTTCGTTTTCTTTTTTTTTTTTTTTGAGATGGAGTCTTGCTCTGTCGCCAGGCTGGAGTGCAGTGGCACAATCTTGGCTCACTGCAACCTCCGCCTCCTGGGTTCAAGTGATTCTTCCACCTCACCCTACCAAGTAGCTGGGACCACAGGTGCATGCCACCATGCCCGGCTAATTTTTATATTTTTAGTAGAGATGGGGTTTCACCATGTTGGCCAGGATGGTCTCAATCTCTTGACCTCGTGATCCGCCCGCCTCAGCCTCCCAGAGTGCTGGGATTACAGGCGTGAGCCACAGTGCCTGGCCCCTTTCTAGCGTTTCTAAAAGGTGGCACTTTCTTGGAGACCACATCTTTGCAAGACAATCTTTTCAAAATATAAAATAGCCCCCAAACCAAACCTTTAAACATAAGGGGAAGTAGGTAGACTTAATATTCTTTTTGTGTCAAGTATACTTAATATAAATCTAGTTGCTTGTGAAGTAGTAAAATAGTAATAGCTTTCATTATTTTGAGTACTGATTATATGTGCTTAGCCTCTGTGCTTGGATCTGACATCATTATCTGATTTCCTTCTCTGGCACTTCTGGAAGGAGTACCGAGCATGGGCATGCTTTGCCCCGGGTCACGGAAGTTACTCAGTCAGAGCAGGGATTCACTCCGAGCCTAAAAAACTCAGCTCCCGCACTTACGGGTTCACTTCACTAATCATCTGACCTCATTTATTGTGCTTAAGGTTTTTTCTCAGCTGACGTACTTTGCTTTAGGTCATTCTTTTTCATGCCAGCACTGTTCGAAAGTGTATGTTAGGCTGGTGCAGTGCCTCACGCCTGTAATCCCAGCACTTTGGGAGGCTGAGGTGGGCGGATCACCTGAGATCGGGAGCTCAAGGCCAGCCTGACCAACATGGAGAAATCCCATCTCTGCTAAAAATACAAAATTAGCTGGGTGTGGTGATACGTGCCTGTAGTCCCAGCTACTCGGGAGGCTGAGGCAGGAGAATTGCTTGAACCCGGGAGGCGGATGATGCAGTGAGCCGAGATTGCACCATTGCACTCCAGCCTGGGCAACAAGAGTGAAACTCCATCTCATAAAAGAAAAGAAAAGAAAGAAAGTGTATGTCAAGTGGTTACCCCCACATTTGGTCTTCAAAAGGGAAAAGCAGGCAGTTAAAATGTAATGTACATAACGGAATTGTGAGGATCATAGTCTCAATTTCTCCCCCTTTCTCACATCTAGAACTCCCAGGCTCAAGCGATCCTTCTGCCTCAGCTTCCTCCCTACTGTCTGGTACTGTAAGCACACACTGTCATGCCTGGCCTTTTTTTCCCCAGGGACTGCAGCGAAATTAATAAGGCACAGACAACAGACTTACTCTTCATTGAGAAAGTTTAATATGTGTTTCTAACACCGTGTTTACTTGCTCTGTTGTTCTTGAGGTCATCAGCACATATTCTGGTTATTCTAAAGCTAGGAGCTCTTCTGATTGCTAATTTTCAGTTATAAGAAGATGAAAGACAAAACTAGACTTATGTATTTCAATAATTTGCTCTTTAATTTTTCCCCCACTCTTAGTTTCAGGCGACCTCCAAGAAGGGTATCAGTCGACTGGATAA
Source organism: Sapajus apella (assembly GCF_009761245.1). Taxonomy (NCBI): domain Eukaryota; kingdom Metazoa; phylum Chordata; class Mammalia; order Primates; family Cebidae; genus Sapajus; species Sapajus apella. The sequence continues at coordinate 3,126,863 of NW_022437080.1, forward strand.
ACAGATGAGAAAGTTCACAGATATCAGGAAAAAAAGCAGATCTGCACACGCAGTGAAAATCAGCATTGAGGGCAACAAAATGCCATTGTGACTTTGCCTGGAATGTGTCCCCATCTGTGCTCTAAGAAATGCTCAGTGGACTCTTTGGAGAAAGAAGACATTTTAAAAATTTTTTTAGTGTGTCTGTAAATGGTTCAGCCTGTATCAGATGTTGTCATAGGACTCACATTTCTCTCAGTTATATTTAAAACTGTTTGTTGTGTACTTTGTACAGAGGAATACTAGTCATACTTCTATAAACTTTACACAATAAAATTTCATTCTGGTTTGGGGGCTGTCTCTTCATTTCTTAGAGGATGCATTCTTAATAGGGGCAAAGATTGGTTCTTGTTGATTGGGAAAAAATCTTATGATATTACAGGGGTTTGTGACCCTTAGAAGTTGAGTCCTGCCTGACTGTGGTATAATGAGGACTTTGGTCTTTGCCCCTGGTTGCTGACAAGGAATGGCTGAAACCCTTTTGGTTTCCTGAGTGATAGTGTCTCTGTTATGCTAACAGGGTGATTTTAAGATGGACTTTAGGACGGAGGCTGGTCACCAGAAACACCTACTTCAGAGGGTTGGGCCTGCAGGACCCGGGAGAGGAAGATCAAGTCAGTGACCTGTTGGATTTAATCAACTGTGCCTGCCGAATGAGACGTGGTGAGCTCTGGACCCCGCAGCTCAATGAAGCTTCTTGGTTGGTGAAGGCATTAGTGTGCTGGGAGGGAGAGGACTCCCCTCCATGAGGACAGGGGTACAGAAGCTCTGCCTTCCCTCCCAGACCTTCCCTTATGTATCCCTTCATTTGGCTGGTCCTCCTAATTCGTATCTTCTATAGTAAAACTCATCAATGTTTTCTAGGGAAGCATAGTGCTTTCCTGAGTTCTGTGAGTCATTTTAAGAAGTTCTTAAACCTGAGAGGTTTATGGGAACCCCAAATCTGTAGCTGGTGAGAAATGACAGTTGTCTGGGTACCTTACTTGTATCTTGCATCTGAAGTGGGGGCAGTCTTGTGCAGCACAGACCCCTTAAACCTGTGGAGTCTGATGACAGCTCTGGGTATTTCGCATGAGAATTGAATTGCAGTACCTCAGTTGGGGCAGAAGTGGAATACCAACAAAATCTTAATGTGTTTCTCTTGTTTGGGATAATTATTTTACCTTAATTTTCATTTTTCTGTGGGATGGGGGGTTACAACAAAGATCAAGAAATACTGCCTTCGAGGAAATACGGATGTAACTAAAAATCACGTACTAAAGCTTAGAGCAATAGGGCAATTATGTGAGAAAGAAGAATGATAGCTTATGGCTGTGTTTCTTGTTGCTCTATTTTTGTGATACTCATTACTTTAATAGTCTCTATAGACTTAATTATGAGAGATCTCTTCTAGTTCAAGGTGACGAGGCCCAAGAACATTTTATCAACTAGATTATTTTGATTTTAGAAATCCTACTCTGATACAGATTGGCACCTTGATCTTCAGAAACACAAAACTATTGAATGCTACAGAGACCTTTGAACAGCTAAAATAATGAAGTTTACATGCCAAAACTGCTCACAAGAACCTCTTGAACTACTTTCAACAAACTCAGAAGCACAGTGTGATACAGTGAGTGCTTTGTGAAAAGTGGGTACATAAAGACATTAGAAGGTAATAGCTAACCACTAGATGGAGACAAAACCTAAGCTTTCTGCAGTGTTACACAAATGCCCTCAAACACTTGAGAAGGAAAAAGCACAGGCATCTAGTGAAGCCTTAGAGATGCTGATTATTAAAAACAAATTAGAAACAAAAACGAAAAAGATATTTAAGAAAGATTTTTAAGTTAATACATGATTGTCATGTAATGGGGTAAGCTCCAATTACCTGAAAATTTCACTGTTACAGGGTAAAACTTAGGATGTTGGCAAGCTATAAAGTTTTAAACCGTACCTGGGGAATTCAAAGTGGTAAGAGATTCTCTTGTACTGTGAAGAAAAAAATTAGTTTCTATATAAATGATCCTTGGTATTCATTTTACAGCAGCTCAAACCTAGCTGGCCAGAAAAACTTTAAATTTTGAAAATATTTCCAACTTACGGTAGTTGCAAAAATAGTAAATAAACTCTGGTGTACTCCTCACTGATATTTACCAAGTGTTCACATTTTGTCAGATTGACTCTGTCATCTTGTGTATACTTAAAATTATTTTTGCAAACTCGTGAGAGTAACTTGCCGACAACTTTCCCCTTGAGCCCCAAATACTTAAGCATATTTCTTCCATGAACATGGACTTCAGTTTTGTCCCAGAATTGATGATGTTAACTTTGATGACTTGGATATGATACAGAGTTGTGGGGTTTTTTGTTTGTTTGTTAAGAGATGGGTTCTTGCTGTGTCACCCGGCTCAAGTGCAATGGCGTGATCATAGCTCCCTGCAGCCTTGAACTCCCAGGCTCAAGCGATCCTTCTGCCTCTGCTTCCTCCCTAGTGGCTAGGATTATAGGCACACACTATCATGCCTGGCTTTTTTTCTTCTTCTTCTAGTTCTAAGATGTACTATCTTAAACAGTTTTACTGCTTGATGGCATTGAGTGTTCACATTGTACAACCATTGTTCATCTTCAGAAATGTTTTCATCTTACAAAATTTCAACTACCCATCAAAGAATTCTCCTTTCTTCTTCCCCCAAGGTCTTGGCAACCATCCTTCTACTTTCTGTCTCTTACGAGTTGTCTGTTCTAGGTACCTCATATAAGTGGAATCATACATTATCTGTCCTTTTGTGACTGTCTTATTTCAGTTAGTGTAATGTCCTCAAGGTTCATCCATTCTCCAAATTTCCTTGCATTTTAAAGTTGAATAATATTCCAGTGTGTAAATGCCACATTTTGTTTGTCCATTCATCCGTCAGTGGACACTTGGGTTGCCACCACCTTTGGCTATTGTGAATAATGCTTCTGTGCTCATGGGTGTACAAGTATTTATTCAAGATGCTTTTTTCCTTCACTTCTAGAGACTTTAAAAAAACACCTTTTTTTTTTTTCAATTCTTTTGGTTATATACATAGAATTGCTAGATCATATGGTAATTCCATTTTTAATTTTTTAGAAAGTGCCATACATACACTTTCCACAGGGGCTGCACAATTGTATATTCCCACCAATAGTACACAAGAGTTCCAATTTCTCCATATGCTTGCTAACATTTGTTATTTTTTGATGGTAGCCATCCTAAGTGATGTGAGGTGGTATCTTGTGATTTTAGTTTACATATCCCTAATGATAGTGACGTAGAGCATCTTTTAATGTGCTATTTGACCATTTATATGTCTTCCTTGGAGAAAGGTCTATTCAAGTCATTTGCCCATTTTTAGATTGGGCTATTTGGTTTGAGTTGTAGGAGTTCTTTGTGTATTTGCGTTAATGCTTTATCAGATGTATGATTTGCAAATATTTTCTTTCTTTAGTTTGCATTTTCACTCTTGATTATATTCTTTGATGCACAGATTATTTAAATTATGCTGTATCCCACTTTGTTTCTTTTATTGCCTGTGCTTTTGGTGTCATATCAAAAAAATTATTTTCAAATCAATATCATGAAGCTTTTGCCCTATAATTTTGAAATTTTAGCCCTTCTGTTTAGGTCTTTGATCCATTTTGAGGTGTTTTGTTTTGTTTTGTTTTGTTTTTTGTATATTGTGTAAAATAAGGGTCCAACTTTATCCATTTGCTTATAGATATCAAATTTCCCCAGCAACATTTACTGGAAAATCTTATTTTCCTCATTGAATGGTCTTGGCACTCATCAAAAATCACTTGACCATGTATGCAAGAGTTGATTTCTCACTTTGTTCTTTTCCATTGGTCTGTATGTCCGTCCCCACTATGACACTGTTTTGATTACTGTAGCCTTGTGGAAAGTTCTGAAATCAGGAAGTGCGAGTCTTCCAACTTTGTTGTTTTTCAAGATTGTTTTGGCTGTTTGAGATTTTATATGAATTTTAAAATGGATTTTTCTATATCTGCAGTAAACATTATTGGTATTTTGATAGGAATTGTATTGAATTTGTAGATGTATTTTGCGTAGTATTGACTTCTTAATAATGTGAAGTCTTTGAATCTATGAACATGGAATGTCTTCATTTATTGGTGTCTTTAATTTTCTTAATGTTTTGTAGTTTTCTTTTCCTTTTCTTTCTTTCGTTCTTCTTTTTGATTCAGATTTTCACTTCGTTGTCCAGGCTTGCCTCAAACTCCTGGCTTCAAGCAATCTTCCCACCTCAGCTTTCCAAGTAGCTAGGACTACAGGTGTGTGCCACCATGCCTGGATAATTATTTTTTTTGTAGAGTTGAGGTCTTGCTATGTTGCCCAGGCTGCTCTTGAACTCCTGGCCTCAAGCAGTCCCCCTGCCTTGGCCTCCAAAGTGCTGGGATTACAGATGTGAGCTACCATGTTTGGCTTGTAGTTTTCAATGTAGAAGTCTTTGGCCTCCTTGGTTAGGTTTATTCCTAAGTATTTTATTCTTTTTGATGCTATTGTACATTGCATTGTTTTTGTAAGTTCCTTTAGGATCGTTGATTGTTAACATGCACAAATGCAACTGATTTTTGTATCCTGCAGCTTTGCAGAATTTGTTTATTCTAACAGTTTTGTTTGGTTTTGGGGGTGTTTTGTGGACTCTCTGGGTATTTCTACATGTAATATGTTGCCTACTAACAGATATTTTTATTTCTTTCCAGTTTGGATGCCTTTTTAATTTCTTTTTCATGCCTAACTCTTTTGGATAATTCCAGTACTATGTTGAATAGAAGTGGTAAAAATGGGCATTCCTGTCTTGTTTCTGATAAAAAGCTTTCAGTCTTTCACCAGTGAGTATGATATTAGTTTTTCATATATGACATTTATGTTGAGTTTCCTTCTATTCCTTGTTCGTAGAGTTTTTTTAAATCGTAAAATGGTGTTGAATTTTGTCAAATGGCTTTTCTGCATCAATTGAAATGATCATGAGTTGTTTTCTTCATTCTGTTAATGTGCTGTATTATATTGATTGATTTTTTGTTGTTGAACCATTCTTGCATTTTGGGAATTAATCCTTCATGGTCATGGTATATAATTCTTTTGGTATGCTGTTGAATTTTGTTTGCTAGTATTTTGTTGAGGATTTTTGCAACATATTTATCAGGGATCTTAGTCTGTAGTTTTCTTTTAGTGCCTTTGGTTTTGGTATCAGGGTAATGCTGACTTCATAGTTTGGAGTTTGGAACTGTTTCAATTTTTTGAAGTATGAGGAAGATTGTTAATTGTTTTTTAAAAAATGTTTGATAGAGCTTACCAGTAAGGCCATCTGGTCCTGAACTTTTGTTCATTGGAAGTTTTGTTTTGTTTTGTTTTTTTAAGACGGGGTTTCACCATGTTGGTCAGGCTGGTCTTGAACTCCCGACCTCGGGTCATCCGCCCGCCTTGGCCTCCAAAGTGCTCGGATTACAGGCGTGAGCCACCGCGCATGGCCAGAAGTTTTATTATTGATTTAATCTCCTTACTAGTTATAGATCTGTTCAGATTTTTATTTTTTCATGATTCAGAGTGATAGGTTGTATTTCCCGGAATTTAATTTGTCTATTTTGTCTAGGTTATCCAGTTTGATGACATACAGTTGTTCATAGTGCTGTTTTATAATCCTTTATTATTATTTATATATATATATATTTTATAATCCTTTTTGTTGCTGTAAAATGGATCATTTTGTTGCTGTAAAATGTCCCCCCATTTGAGTCTTCTCTTTCTTGTGACCTAGCTAACAGTTTGTCAATTTTATTGATCTTTTTGAAGAACCAACTCTTGGTTTCTCGATTTTTTTCTTTTTTGTATTCTCTGTTACGTTTATCTCTGCTCTAATCTTTATTATTTCTTTCCTTTTGCTTGTTTTGTGTTTAGTTTGTTGTTCTTTTTCCTTAAGGTATAAATTTAGGTTGTTGGTTTGAGATCTTAAAGTGTTGAGCATTTGTAGATACAGATTTCTTTCAGCATTGCTTTTGCTGCATCCTATAAGCTTTGGTGTTCTGTGTTTTTATTTTCATTTGTCTCAAGTTATTTTCTTATTTCCCTTGTGACTTCTTCCTTGACCCATTGATTGTTTGAGAGTGTACCATGTGGATTTTATTGTTTCCTTTCTGCTATGGATTTCTAATTTTATTCCATTGTGATTAGAAAGATACTTTATATAATTTCAGTCTTTTCAAATGTTTTAAGACTTATTTGTGGTCTAATGGCCTGTCCCAGAGAATGTTCCATATACTCTTGAAGAATATGTGTATTCTGCTTATTGTTGGGTGGTATGCTTTCTGTATGTCAGTTAGGTCCAAATGGCCTATCATGTTGTTCAAGTCCTCTTTTTTGAGACAGGGTTTCACTTCTGTCACCCAGGCTGGAGGGAAGTGGTGCAATCTTGGCTTACTGCAACCTCCGCCTCCCAGGTTCAAGCAATTCTCCTGCCTTAGCCTTCCCAGTAGCTGGGACTATAGGCATGCACCGCCGCACTGGGCTAATTTTTTTATTTATTATTATTTATTTTAATTTTATTTTCTATTTAATAGAGATGGGAGGTTTTACCGTGTCTCCCAGGCTGGTCTTGAACTCCTAGGCTGAAGCAATCCACCAGCCTTGGCCTCCCATGGTGCTGGCATTATTGCAGCTGTGAGCCATTGTGACAGCCTGTGTCTCTTTTGATCTTCTGTCTTGCTTTTCTATCAGTTATTAAAAGTGGAGTATTGAAGCCTACTATTACAGAGCCATCTATTTCTCCCTTCAGTTCTGTAGTGTGTGTTCATATATTTAGGAGCTCTTATCTTTGGGGGGTGTGTGTGTGTATGTGTATGTTTATAATTGTTATACCTAATTGGTGAATTGACCCTTTTCAAAATATATAATGTTTTTTGTCTTTCATACTAGTTTTTGACTTAAAGCCTATTTTGTCTGATATTAGTATAGCCACCCCTGCTGTCTTCATTACTATTTGCATGGAATATCTTTTACTGTCTTTGTCAACCTGGGTGTGCTTAGATCTAAAGTGAGTCTCTTGTAGACAGAATATAAATGGATTCTTTCTTTCTTTATCCTGTCAATCTGTCTTGATTTGCAAGTTAAAATTCATTTACATTTAAAGTAATTACTGATGGGGAAGGACTTACTGTGGCCATTTTGTTGTTTTCTGTATCTTTTATAGGCTTTTTTTGTCCCGTTTACTCCCTTACTGCCTTTCTTTGAGTTCGGTTGGTTTTTTTTTTTTTTGTGGTGACATGTTCAGCCCCCTTCTCACTTCCTTTTTGTGTGTATTCTGTGGATACTTCCTTTGTGTGTGTATTCTGTGGATACTTCCTTTTTGTGTGTATTCTGTGGATACTTCCTTTGTGTTACCGTGAGACTTACATAAAACACCCTAGCCTTATAACAACCTGTTTTAAGCCGATAACCTTAATTGCATACAAAAGATGTCCTTTACAGCTCCGTCTCTATTCCATTGCTGTCACGAATTACATCTTTCTATATTGTGTACCCACTAGCAAAGACTTACAGTTCTTTATACTTTTCTATTTTCAGTCTTGTGAAATAATAAAAAGGGGAAGTTAAGAACCAAAATTACAATAATACTGTGGGGGTTTTTGTTTGTTTGTTTTTTTGGGTTTTTTTTGAGACAGAGTCTCGCTCTGTCGCCAAGGCTGGAGTGCAGTGCCGCTGTCTCTGCTCACTGCAACCCCCGCCTCCTGGATTCACGCAGTTCTCTGCCTCAGCCTCCTGAGTAATAACACTGGTTCTTATGTTTGTCTGTATGTTTACCTTGAAAGGAAAAATGTATATTTCTGTACAATCTTTGAGTTACTGTCTAGTGTTGTTGCCTTACAACCTGAAGAAAGACTCCCATGAAAATTGCAGGGTAGGTCTAGCAGTAATGAATTCCTTCAGCTTTTGTTTATTTAGGGATATCTTAGTTTCTCCCTTGATTTAGAAGGATAGTTTTACCAGATATCAAATTCTTGACTGGATGTGGTGGCTCACACCTCTAAAACCAGCACTCTGGGAGAGGCTGATCACTTGAGCTCAGGAATTTGAGAACAGCCTGGGCAACATGGCAAAACTCCATCTCTACAAAAAATAGAAAAATTAGCCAATCGTGGTGGCTCATGCCTGTAGTTCCAGCTGCTTAGGAGGCTGAGTGGGAGGATCCCTTGACTACGGGAGGTTGAGGCTATAGGGGGCTGAGATCACACCACTGCACTGTAGTCTGGGTGACAGAGTGAGACCCTGTCTCAAAAAAAAAAAAAGAAAAAAGAAATTCTTGGTTGACAGGTTTTTCTTTCATCACTTTAAATGTATCATCCTATTGCCTTCTAACTGCAGAGTTTCTGCTGAGATTGTGTCCTGGGGTGGGTAGAGAGAGACTACTAGTGAAGTACTTTACAGTTTTTTGGAAGGCATTGGTAAACACTGTTTGTAAACCAACTCTTCCCCACCTGCCTGCGCACTGTTCCTCTTAGACGGGCAGAAATTACGGAACCAGACTCCATACTGTCTTTTTCTGTGCTCTTCCCCTATTGCAGCAGCAGAAGTCCTCTGACCTAAGACTCCCTCTGGAGCAGATAGAGTGTAGTGTGGAGGGTGTAGATGTCTATTACTCGCATATTTAAAAGATTACGAGATCTTAGAGAAGTCCTAAGAGGTAGGTTTACCCAGTGTAGTCATGGGCTAGAAATGTTAGAGGAATACCTGAGTCAAAGTCTCAAGTTGACTGACTTTGTCCTATTAAGCTGCAGACGTGTACTTCTTATGTTCGTCAGTTTTTGTATAAAATGGAGTATGTCACAGAACTACCTGTGCCTTGTTTTAAGCAAGCTCAACACTTGCTTAAAACAAGTAATGATTTCACCAAAATTTGAAGGTTATTGTTTGGTAAAAGATTCATCAGGAGACTTTAAAAACATTTGTGTTGCTTTAAAGAAGGACTCAAATTACAAAGTTTGAAGAAAAACTAGAAAAAACACCACTCCCTTTAGAAGAAGAGGGTTTGGGTCTGTGCTCCCAAAGATTACTTCTTACAAAACCCAGAGTCCTGGGACCAAAGGTTCTTGCTGTGGTGTCACTGCTTAACAGTGTGAGAGGAGAGATTCAGGATGTGTCAGGCTCAAGGACAGACAGCTAGATATCCTTCGATCTGCTTGACTGGGTAGCAGTAGGCAAGGCTTTGAGACAAACACTGTGTCTTAAATAAAATAAATTTTATTATGATGGCATGTAAAGGCACTGGATTGGCAATAAAGAGGCCTGGAGCCTGGTGTCCAATAGGAGATGATCTCTTTTGGGGAAAGGAAATCAGTGCTCATGGTTTGAGAGGCAGGAGAGGGGATGAGAGGGATGCTTCCCTGGCTTTTGAGTTTGCAAAGGGACATGATTTATTTGTATTTCTTTTCTTTATGATTTTCATGCAAGAAGTTAAGTATTTTGGCTAGAGATAGCATGGAAATAAGAGTTCCCCAGACCGGTTCAGCAGAGAAGGTTAGGTCAGTGAGCACTGATGTTTCGAAGGGCTCTCCTGGAAGTCGATGATGTAGTCATGAGTAGCGATTCCAAGCTGGCCTCTGCTAAAAACTAGATCAGGAAAAAAGTAGCACCCAGGTCAAAGAGGCTGTGAGCTCCCAGAGGCAGGGACCAGGTCTGGCTGATTGTCTCTATGTAGCTTGTTGAACTGATCTAACATACAGCACTTGTCATTTGACGTCGATTATAATTCTGTGAGATGATATTCACATCTTAGATGAGGAAAATGGCCCAGAGAAACCAAGGTGCCTTCCATCTACTGAGTGACTGAGCCAGAATTCAAGCTCAGGCCTCCTGAGTCCGGATCCTTTGTGCCTTCCCAGCCACCGTATCAGCTAGATCTTTTCTACGTGGAGTATGCAACAGCTTTTATTCAGACTTTTCATTCCTCGGCTTTTATTCTCTGATCTTAGTCCTAATCATTGCTATTTTGTTTTTATCGAGGAAATCAGAGAGAAAGCTATGAGACAGTTAAAGCCCACTAAAGGTTTCTTGAGAATATAATGATGTTTAATCTGAAATAGGAATTAAATACAGAATTTCAGCATAATCATACATTCGAGTTATTATAAGACCAGTTTGGACTTCAATTGATCTTATAGTAACCAAGTTTCTTTTTTAAAGTGTTTTAGAGTGAAACCTAATCAATCCATAGCATAAGTGACAAAACCTATGTCAGTCCTCCAGCGTAAGTGACATGTAAGGAATGCAGTGGTTGTCACTACCTTTTTATAAGTGGAAAAATAGATTGAAAGTAAATGGCTACCCAGAGTCACACAGTAAACAGCAAGCAATCCATGGATCCAAAGTAAACTATTTCTGCCTCCAAAGCTCTCAGTTATGCTATGGTGTTTTCTGGGTGAAACAGTAGGATCTAAATATATGCATAGAGGTTCTGTATTGAACCTTAAGTTGCTCTTGGACCTTGTTAAACTTGCACCATCTGAAATGAACACCTGTGTCCGTTCTCTTTCAGGTTTTGCTGTCATTACTCAATGTAATCACACCTGGAATAATAAATGGAAAACCTTAGGATGCTGATAAAGCTAATATCCTGAAGAAGAACCTCAGTGGGTCCCAGCTGAGTAGGAGATGGCATTCAGCAGTACTGGTACGTAGTTAGGCAATAATCCTCTTCAGGCATCACATTCATTCATTTTTGTTGGGCCTGGGGATCCTGGGAGAAAGTCGTGAACTTTGTACACTCTTGGCTTGAACTACTGACAGGTCTAATGTGCTGGAGTGGCCAAGGCAGAGGCCCACTTACAGAGACTACGGAAGCTTCAAAAGAAAATTTGCCATAAGAGAAGGACCAGTCTGACAGCAGGCCCAGCGTCCCAAGGAGATAGAAGGCTGGAGACAAGCTGCTGCCTAGGTATGTCCTGAACCAGCCAACTTGAAGGTAAGTTCGTTCCCTGGGGAGAGAAGGGCTGTAGGTGTGAGCTAGCAGCTGTGTCCGTAGACAGTGTAACACGAGTTCAGAAAGTGTTGCTGTGGAACAGTCCCTCTCATCTGAACCCAGAAGGAATGTGCTCACCTCCCAAGAGTGGTGTCTCATATGGAGGCATAGTGGTACCCTCTGGATCCACAGGCAAGGCCCTGGAGTCTCAGAATAATGACAGATCCTCTGGATGACCTAAAGGCTGGTGAGCTGAGTGAAGCTCCCTGCTGTGGTGTGTCTGTAGGACCGCTGGAGCCTGAAGCTGCCAAAGCATGACCTGCCCAGCCACAGCAACTGGTTTAGGATCATACAATCATGCACACTCCCCCCGCACCCATCCAGGATTCCTAGAAATACTTGGGGGAAAAGGATTTTCCTGGAGCTGGGACTTTCTACATTTGCACAGGTGAGAACTCAAAGCCATTCTCACTCATAAGTGGGAGTTGAACAATGAGAACACATACAGAGACACAGGAAGGGGAACATCACACACCAGGGCCTGTTGGGGGGTGGTGGGCTAGGGGTGGGATTGCATTAGGAGAAACACCTAATGTAGATGATGGGGTGATGGATGCAGCAAACCACCATGACACGCGTATAACTATGTAACAAACCTGCACGTTCTGCACATGTACCCCAGAACTTAAAGTATAATAATAAAAAAAAAAAGCCATTGAGATTTAGGTATTGATGTAAAACAACTTCATTTGTATTCATTAAGACTGAGTAAGGCTAGGACTTTTCCTTTCTGCTTCATTTTAACATAGGTAAGTGGACAGGATGATCAAGATACCCAAGAAAGTAATCAAGCAAGAATCATGTACGTCTTCATGAAGGCGTGGTGGGCCCCACATGACCCACGACCTGTACCCCACAGGACCCCTGCCCCACTGCGTCTCTGACCTCATAACTCTCCAGCCAGGGCCCCATTGGCTGCCTTCCTGTGTAGCACGTGCTCCCCTCAGGGCCTTTGTACTTGGCTTTTCCCTTGATCTGGGTGTGTTCTTCCCTATGCCGCCACCCCCTAATGTCCATGCTCCTTCTCCCTCACTTTCTTCAGCTCTCTATTCAAACGTCACCTTTTCTGTGAGGCCTTCCCTGACCTTACATAAAACAGCAACAAGGCCAGGCGCGGTGGCTCACGCCTGTAATCCCAGCACTTTGGCAGGCCAAGGTGGGTGGATCACATGGGGTCAGAATATTGCTTTTGTTACTGTATCGAGTATTTGAATAGCTTTGATCTGAAGAAACAATTCTATAATTGAAGCAAGGGATTAACCATGTGGTTGTACTAGCCCAGATGGGAGGGGGGTCCTTGAGTGGGACAGTAACTGGAGTGACTGGGAAAATGAAGGGGAGATGACAGATAGGGAAGACCTTTAGTGATAGGACTGCTAGGACTTGATTGCCATTGGCTGTTAGAGAGGCAGGAGGCTAGGCCTGGGTGAGTGGTGGGGCATCAATGCCCATGACGGAACAGCATGTATGAGAACATTCCGTGAGAGTGGGAGATAAAAAGGCAGGTTTGGAGCCCCTGTCGCTCGTCAAGCCAGGGAGATGCCCCATCCTGATTGGGATGTGTGAGGCTGGAGCTCCAGGGATAGTCATGGAGCTGATGAACTTCAGCTCCTTCATTCAAGTTATTGCCCAGGAAGAGAGTCCAGAGAAAGGCCAGCAGTGAGCTTGGGAGCAGTGGCTGTGGACGCTGGGAGTCTCCTTCGCACTGACAGCTTTGGACCAGAACTACATTGCTTTCAGATGCCTTGTGAAGTCATCATTGGGCAAACATATTATCTTAACCATTCAGGGGATTTTTTTTGAAATGTCTTAATTAAAGAAAGTTATCGGGGCAAATGAGTTCTTCTTGAAGCATTTTCCTCTATCAGTGTGTGGGTAAAATGGCAGTGTGTGAAGCCCCTTCGGTCAAGCAGGGTTCTCTGTAACCCTTTTTTTTTCTTTTAAAAAAATTTTTTCCCCCAGTCAATACCTTGATTGCATTTTTAAAAATATAGTTTTATTAATTATTATTATTATTTTTTGGTAGAGGTGGAATCTCGCTGTGTTGCCCAGGCTGGTCTCAAACTCCTGGCGTCAAGTGATCCTCCACTTCAGCCTCCCAATGTGCTGGGATTGTGAGTGTTTTCATTTCCTAGTTGTTTTCATAACCCTGTCTGGAGTCCCAGCCTCAGCGATCTTCCTTATTGATGAAATACCTTTAGAAACTTGAATATACTTTATAATAATAATAACATATTACTATTATTATTATTCCATAGCACAGTCATAGCTCACTGCAGCCTTGAACACTGGGCGTAAGGTCCCAGCTCACTATCTTTAGTAGCTGGGACTGCAGATGTGTGCCACCACACCTGGGCCATTTTGGCCCAGCCTTCTTCTGAGTGCACAGTGCCCACCAGGAACAAAGTGTCCAGGCCACACCCAACCAGGAGTCTTCACTTCAGAAGGGAAGCCAGCACAAAGCTTGCTGTCAGTGAGGTTCCTGGTTGCTGGCCCTTGCCACATGTCCATGTCCACAAAGGGCAAATCCACACACAGGAAAACCAGGAAACAGGGCTGAGGGAAGAGAAAGAGCCCTGGCCACTCACTGTCCTTGTCCTCCCTTCTAGATCAGTACAGCCCCAGCTTCTGCTTTGGGAAGGCAGGGGAAGAACCTCTTGGGCCGAGCAGGGCTATGCCGGTGCTGCTGTGAGGAAGGAATGAACATTCTTCGGGGTAGTCTTTTCATCTGCTCACGCAGGGGCCTATCCAGATCACTTATTGTGGAGAACAGGACCAAGATTAGGAGTGGCAAGAGAGGGTGCTTTGGGGCCATGCGACCCTGAGTCTTATCCCCTTTCTGTACCCATGGGCTGTCTGGCCTAGGGCAAAAGTCACTTCACCCCCCGAGCTTCAGTTTCCTCCTCCCTGAGAAAGACGTCAGTGTCCAGTGCACATAGAGGTCATAGGGATGGATGTGTCCAGCAGGATGCCCTGCATACAGTAGGTGCCTAATAGGTGGGGCTACTTCACTGTGGTTATCCTCCAGACGACTGTTATGTTTTTGAGGCTTAACTAGACCCTGGATTTGGTGACGTGTGAATCTGCCTTTCCTTTCCCACAGTTGACAGTAGGATGAGGAGTGTGTGTTCAGGCTCTGGAGTTTGACCAGAGCTAGCCTCAGATCCTGGCTCCAATAGTTTGCTAACTTTTTGACTTTGAATAAGTCACTTCCCTGATTGGTCTCTGTGGGAGTAATAATAGCACTTGCCTTATAGAGGTGTTGTTAGAGGAAGATAAGGTATTATGTGTGGGAACTGTTTGGCATATGGTAAACATTCAAATATTGTGGTATCCATCTTGGTGAATATTGCCACCTTTCAAGGGCATATACTTATTCCAAACTGAGCACTTTCCACGTTTAACAAATGTATGAGTCCATTTTCACACTGCTGATAAAGACATACCCGAGACTGGGCAATTTATGCAGGAAAAAGGTTTAAGGACTTCCAGTTCCGCATGGCTGGGGAGACCTCACAATCATGGCAGAAGGCAAGGAGGAGCAAGTCACAGCTTACTTGGATGGCAGCAGGCAAAGAGAGAGCTTGTGCAGGGAAACTCACGTTTTTAAAACCGTCAGATCTCGTGAGACTCGTTCACTATCATGAGAACAGTGCAGGAAAGACCCACCCCCACAATTCAGTCACCTCCCGCTAGGTACCTCCCATGACATGTGGGAATTGTGGGAGCTACAATTCAAGGTGAGATTTGGTTGGGGACACAGCCACACCATATCAACCAGTCTTTTATTTTTTATTTTTATTATTTTTTTAGACGTGGCCTCACTGTGTTGCCCAGGCTGGGGTGCAGTGGCACAGTCATGGCACAGTCATAGCTCACTGCAGCCTTGAACACTGGGCTTAAGTTCCCAGCTCACCATCCTGAGTAAGTGGGACTACAGATGTGCGCCACCATGCCTGGCTAATTTTTTTTTTTTTAGTAGAGACGAAGTGAGTCTCACTATGATAGCCCAGGCTGGTCACCAACTCCTGGGCTCAAGCAATGCTCCTCCAGCGTTAGCCTCCCAAAGTGCTGAGTTTACAGGCATGAACCACCACACCCAGCCAGTTAACAAGTCTTAACATGGTCTTAAGAGTCCTTTGAATGCCTATAAATGGTAGAACAACCAACCAACCAGAAACCTTTGCTCTTTCAATAAAGAGCAGGTTTGGAGTAACAGCTTTGTGATTCCAAGCCAAATATGCTGATTGACGTAGTTAGCGAGTCAAGATAATTGCCTTTGGGGTCAATGTAATGTGCTTCTTGTAACCCATGAAGATGCACCCAGAAGAGGCCTCCAGCAGAGTGGGCGGCTGCTGTGCCGCAGGAAGCCTGAGCTTGCAGCCTCCGGAGGCAGCGCTTCTCAGCTCTATACCATTCAGCCCCGTGTGGTTGTTACATTACCACTTTTTAGTTGGAAAGTAACCTCCCCATTGTTAAAACAAAAAACAGTTAAAAAGGGTAAGAAAAATCTCTCTACCACAGGGAGGAGATCAGTTTCCATTCTCTTCCAGAAGTGTCCATAGCTATAGAAAGTCCCTTTTTAAAAGCATATGGGGCCTGGCATGCGCCCTACTGTGTGCCTTTCTGTTCAGTCACCACAGTGCTGATGAAGGTCTCCTGAGCGCAGGGCTTTGAAGCACTGCCCCACAGAGAGGCACACGATACCCAAGAAGTGCCCAGGGGAGGCTTTGGCCCCCCAGATTCTTAAACGCCGCCAGAGCACATAATTACCGGAGGTCCTTACTCTAAAATTCTTATTTTCTGGCTCTCTGACTTGTTTTGTTCTGTTTTGTTCTACCCAGGCTGGAGTGCAATGGCATGACCTCTACTCACTGCAACTTCCACCTCCTGGATTCATGTGATTCTCCTGCCTCAACCTCCTGAGTAGCTGGGATTACAGGCGTGTGCCACCACGCCTGGCTAATTTTTGTATTTTTAGTAGAAACAGAGTTTCAGTGTTGACCAGGCTGGTCTTGAACTCCTGACCTCAGGTGGCCTACCCACCTCAGCCTCTCAAAGTTCTGGGATTACAGGTGTGAGCCACTACACCCAACCCTAGCTGTCTGACTTTTAAACCACTTTCTTAAAATTCTGCTGCCAACTCTAATAGTTAGACTTCTTTTGGAGGGTGAAAGTAAGGCAGGAGACTGGGAGAAGGAGAGAAAAGAAAATAGGAAAAAAAAAAAAAAAGGGAAAAAGGGAACAAGCCTTTCATATTTCAAGGGTAACTGCAAAAATGACAACTGTGTCAAAACAACGAAACCAAGTTGAGACGCCTGGATGCCTGTGGTCAACTGAGTTTGCCCGTAACTCTGGGACTGAAGGAGAGGGAGGACCTGGGAAAGAAAGCCACTTCTACCTCATAGATTTGTGGATGACAGGCAATGGTGTAGTACACTCCTACCTCATAGATTTGTGGATTAC
>NW_022437080.1:3143410-3231299 GCF_009761245.1 Sapajus apella
AGGCGATGGTGTAGTACACTCCTACCTCATAGATTTGTGGATTACAGAACTAGGTAAGAGGCCTAGTTCTGGGGATTCCCAGGGCCAGTGCTAGAATAAGAACTGTATATTTGGCTGCCCAGGGTCTCACAGCAATAAGTGGTAAAGTCACGGAGTTACCTCTGACTCCAAAGGCTTTTCCATTGCCTACTCTTCTCCCATTTCCCTCGGTGGATAGGAGGGCCCACGAGGGCCTGGAAGCCTCGACTGAGTGAGTACTGTCAGCCACAGCCGGAGAGAGGCCACACACAGGCCCATCCACCCAGCATGTTGCGGCAAGGCGCCCTGCCCACCAGGCCATGTGCAGAGGCAACCACCCGGCATCTGCTGATTAAGCTGCCACTATAGAAGTCCCTGTTTTGGTCTTCCCCAATCAGGGCCTGGGGAAAAGACATAGAGAGGTTTCAGTCCTCCATTTTTCCCAGATCAAAAGGCTTTTCCTGTTCACATCACATCACTGGCCCAGAACGCATCCGCTGCAACCTCAGCACCTTCAGCACGGATGCCACACTCCCAGCCGGCCTTGCGCGAGGAGTCTTGGCCAGGATTTACCACCTGCCCCACGCTTTTGAGGATTTCATCATGTGGTCTAACATGATTGCAGTGCAATTCTTGAAAGATGTTTTTTTTACTTTAGCATTTTCTTTTACTGTAACAGCTTTACTGAGATTTAATGCACGTGCTACAAAGTCATTTTAAAGTGGAAATTCAGTGGTTTTTTTAAATATATTCACAGTTGCATAACCATCCCCACAATCTATGTTTAAATATTCTTATCACCCCAAAAAGAAGCCCCATAACACTCCCCATTTCCTTGCCTACCAGCCCTCAGCAACCACTAATCTACTTTATGGATTTTATTATTCTTGACAGTTAATATAAATGGAATCTACAATGTGTAGCCTTTTGTGTCTGGCTTCTTTCCCGTTGTATAAGGTTTTCTAAGGTCATCCATATTGTAGCATTTCTTGTAACGAATGAATAATATTCATTTTACAGATATGCCGCGTGGTGCTTATTCATTCATTAGTTGATGAACATTTGTGTTTACACGTTTTTGGCTGTGATCAATAATGCTGCTACGAACATTCATGCACAAGTGTTTATGTGGACGTGTTTTCAGTTCTCTCGGGTTTATAACTAAGAATGAAATTGCCAGATCATATGGTAACGGCATTTTTAACCTTTTGATGAACTGCCAAACTATTTTCCAAAGCAGCTGCACTATTTTACATTTCCACCAGCAAATGTTTGAGGATTTCCATTTCTCCCCATCCTCACGGTTTTTTCTGTCGGTTTTCTGTTATTGTTTTAGCCCTTGCCATAGACGTGAAGTAGCATCTCACTGTGGTTTTCAGCTTTCCCTGATGGCTAATGACATTGAGCATCTTTTCCTGTGATTTTTGGCCATTTGTATCTCTTCTTTGGACAAATGCCTATTCAGATTCTTTACCCCTTTAAAACACGGGGTTATTTGTCTTTTTTATTGTGGAGCATAGGAGTTCTTTACAAATTCTGGACACCAGTTCCTTAGATAAATGATTTGCACAAATGCTCTCCCATTCTATGGATTGTCTGTTTACTTTCTTCATAGTATCCTTGGAAGCACAGAAGTTTTTAATTTTTATGGCATTCAGTGTATCTATTTCTTTCTTATGTTGCCTGTGTTTTTGGTGTAATAACTAGGAATCCATTGCCTAATGCAAGATTTACTCCTGTGTTTCTTCTAAGATATTTACGGCACTGTTGCATTCATTAATTTTTGTGTATCGCATGAGTTGGGGTCCAAAATCATTCTTTTGTATATGACTGTACGGTTTTTCAGCTTCATTTACTGAAAAAACTACTCTTTGTTGAATGGTCTCGGTACCCTTGTCAAAACTTAGTTGAACCCTAATAAAAATAACAATGTGTCAATACTGGTTTATTGATTGTAACAAATGTACCACACTAGTACAAGATGTTAACACTGTAGGAAACTGTGCATGGGGAGGAAGACCTATGGAAAAGCCCTGTACTTCCTGCTCAATTTTTATTTCATTTTGTTTTTGAGACAGGGTCTTATTCCGTTAGCCATGCTGGTGTGCAGTGGCACAGTCACAGCTCACTGCAGCCTTGACTTCCTGGGATCAAGCAATCCTCCCACCTCAGCCTCCCAAGTAGCTGGGACTACAGGCACATACCACCACTCCTGGCTAATTATAGGAACCCACTTTTGTAGAGATGGAGGTGGGGTCTCACTACCTTGGACAGGCTGGTCTCAAACTCCCGGCCTCAGGCAATCCTCCTACCTGAGCCTCCCAAAGTGCTGGGATTACAGGTACGAGCCACCTTGTCTGGCCATCAGTTTTTCTGTAAGCCTGAAATTGCTTTAAAAATAGTCTGTTTAACTTTTAACAATAAACTGAGCATATGCTGTTCTTTGTTTTATCTCTGCTCTAATCTTGATTACTTCCCTTCTGCTTACTTTGGATTTTGCTTGTTTTTTTTCTGTTTCTTAAATGGAAGTTTCAATTCTTGATTTGAGATCCTTCTTCTTTTTAAATATATGTGGAGTTTGGGGCGGGGGGATTGTTTTTGTTTTTGTTTTGGACTGAGGTCTCACTTTGTTGCCCAGGCTGGTCTCAAACTTCTAGGCTCAAATGATCCTCCTGCCTCAGCTTCCCAAGTAGCTGCACCTACAGGCATGAGGCATCGTGTCTGGCTAATAGAGTTCTTATAGCTGTACATTTCCCTCTAAGTACTATTTTCACTGCATCCCATAAATTTCTGTGTATTTTGTTTTCATTTATTTCAAGTACTGTTAAATTGTAATTTCTTCTTTGACCCAGTGGTTTTTTAGGACTTAATTTCCACATATTTATGAATTTCTCAGATTTCCTTGTTATTGATTTCTAATTTCATTCCATTTTGATCACAGAACATACTTTGTGTGATATCAGTCCTTTAATTTTATTGAGGCATGTTTTATGGTTTAGCATTCGATGCATCCTGGCAAATGTTTCCTATCCTCTTCAGAAGAATGTGTGTTCTGTGACTGGGTGTTTTGCTCCGTCTGTAGGTCTAGATGGTTTAGTGTTGTTCAGCCTTCTGTTTCCTTGTTGATCTTCTGCCTAGCTGTTCCACCCATTATTGAAAGTTGAGTACTGACGTCTTCAACTACTTTTGCTAAGTTGTCTGTTTCTCCCTTCAGCGTTAACAGTTTTTGCTTCATTTGTTTTGGTGCTCAGTTTTTTGGTATATTATGTTTGTAATGGTGTGTATTACTGATGTATTGATATGTTTTGTCATTATAAAGTGTCCTTTTTTGTCTTAAAGTCAACAATCCTTTATCTTAAAGCAGGGAGGTCCAATCTTTTGGCTTCCCTGGGCCACATTAGAAGAAGAATTGTCTTGGGCTACACATAAAATACAGCAACACTAACAATAGCTGATGAGCTTAAAAAAAAAAACAAAAAAAACACATAATGTTTTACAAAAGTTTATGAATTTGTGTTGGGCCACATTCAAAACCGTCCTCAGCCACGGGTTGGACAAGCTTGACATAAAGGAGGGTAACATGGTATGTGCCATTTTTGAGAAGCTTCCTGGAGAGACATGATCACGGGAACTGATCTGAGAAGTTTACACATGCAGTGGAACAGAGAAGCAGGGGTTCTGCTCCCGCACACTCCTCAGCCCTCCATGTGCCCCGCAGCCCACCGCGCTTCCTCACTGTCTGTTCTCTGGCAGCTCGTGCTCTCTCACCTGTGTGCCTTGAGTTGGTGTTCCTGTGTCTACTGCTCTTCCCCTTCCTTACCTCACTAACTCCCACTTCTCATCTCACTAAAATAAGATGCATACATCGGTGCTTACCAAAATCCAGTCATTGCCAAGCCACCTTTAAGATGTTCTCTGCATCTGTGTACTATTTGTGATTCAAATCAGTTTTTAAAACTCCTTTAGCCTCACTCTGAGCAATCATATCCTCATTATATTCTTTGTAATGCACATTTATATGCATAAGTAAAAAATTAGAGATTGGTCTACGTTCTACTTCAAATCATTTGCATGTGATACATATGCCATACATATGCCTGACTGATGCACAGGGAACGCTGTGAAAGATCTTCTCTTGCTGTAATTTTCTGCCATGTGGGGCAGTCGCAACTGACCTGCCGAGAAACCCTTCTGGATGACCCCAGGAAGTCTCACTGTGCTCCCTCCGCTGCACCACTTTGAATATGTCTCCAATTTCGTGTTTTTATAGCAAAGAAGTTGTAGTTGTTCACATGTCTCTGTCTCCATTAGACTGTGAGCTCCCTGAGAGCAAGATGATGTCCTTTACTCTTTTTCCAGCATCAATAACAATATCTGGACAAATAGTAAGTAAGTATTCCGTAAAGTTTTGTTGAATGAGTTTCCGTGATTGCAGTGTAGTATAATTTCTCTTTCTGTGTGTGTCTTTTCTCTGATTAGACGGTTCTAGGAGTTTTTGTGCCACTCAGTGCCCGCTCACAGCAGGTGTCCAGTAAACTCATGCAAGAATGAGTATATGAACAGATGAACAATGAACATATGTCAGATATGTTGCTGTCAGCCCTGCGGCTGGTAGCAGTTCCTTGGAACCTCCGTCTTCCCATGGCAGTGCCCATCTGTGTCATTGTTATAGAGGCTGTCACCACGGGTCATGTTCCAGGGTGAACCCAGCTTGTCCTATTGCTCTGTAATCCATCTTCCTGTGGAATCTGGAAACTAGCATCTTAATGAGCTCACAAGGAAACAGTGTTGCAAGAAGAGAGGTTGTTTAGCTGGATGCAGTTGCTCGTGCCTGTAATCGCAGCACTTTTGGAGGCCAAGGCAGGAGGCTTGAGGTTAGGAGTTCGAGACCAGCCTGGGGAAGCTTGATCTCTACAAAGAAAAAAAAAAATTGTAAAAATTAGCTGGGCATGGTGGCATGTGCCTGTGGTTCCAGCTACTTGGGAAGCTGAGGTGGCAGTATCACCTAAGCCCAGGAATTCAAGGCTGCCAGAACCTGTCTCAAAAAAAATGAAATTCATTTAGGGAGTTAGGACAATCCTAGGATGAAATGCAGACTGTGACAGAAGAATCTAACCATATTATAAATGTATGAAACCAGCTCTCTGAGGAAGAGGTGTGGGTGAGCCTGTGGACTTCGCCCTCCTGCTTGAACTAAGTCAGTTGTGTCAGGCCGTAATCCGCCCATGCCCCACCTCAGCTGGTAAGGTAACATGTTTACCACCTGCACCCCGAGGGGAAGGTTCACCCCCAGCACCCACCAATAGGAAGACCTGGGCTTGTTCCGTGAGTTACACAGCAACTGAGGAGACCCATTCCAAGAATGAGATGCACGCTGTAGCAAAACCAGGCCAGTACTCACCGTTAAGTGAGTCATTATCCCTTTAATTCATCCCCCCAAACCATTCCCCTTGGAAGGATTACAGCCTATCACACTGACTTAGTTCAAGCTGGGGTGCGAAGCCCACAGGGCCCTTTAAAGCATGAGCGTTTCCTGGAATTTGAGATTTGCTCACCTGGTGGTGTTTATGTTTTTGGAGTCCAGATTACTATTAACGTGGAGAAAAGTAAAAGGGCAATTGTCTACCAGAAGGGTCTGTTTTTCATGAACCCTGGATCCGAATGGGGGAAAGGGCCAGATAAGAAGGAAGGGCTGTTTCCAGAGGAGACACTTGCTGAGAATAGTCAGCTAACCCTAGTAAGTATTGGAAGTGTTAATCCAATTTGCTAGAGATCATCCAATCTTGAGTGCCCCCTCCTTAGGATCCAGTGTAACCTCTCTCGTTCACTGCAGGATTCACACTTATGTAGATGCCTGACTGTAGGAAGCTTGTCTGGCTTAGGAGAGGGGAAGTCTTACCGTTCATAGTAATTTGGATTTAGGCCAGGTGAGGTGTTTGTAGAATCCACGGGCAGCACTCTGAGTTTGTCTTCGTGTTTCCAGTAAGTTCAGGCAGCTGTGGCCCCTTGAATTGCTTTAATATTAGCATCGTTGCCCCTGAAGAGGACTTTGTCGAACGCTCTCCTGAGAAACAACCAGATGGAGTCACGACTCCCTTGAGTTGCTCAAGGCTTGCTACATCATCATGCTGCGTTCAGTCTGTCGCCTGATAAGCCCACTCCAACATCCACAGCTGACCAAGATCTTTGGCCTCCGCTAACATTTTCCATTGACAGTCTGCCCAAGCCCTTAAGGGGCCTAATGTAAGGTAAACAGCCTTCCAAGCCTTAAAAATCCTCATCAAGGTATCTGTGGACCAGGACACAAATCCTTCTCTGGGGTCATTCCCGCCTTCCTCACTAATTCTGAAGGATGCTTTTGCAGGGACACCGTCCTCCCCTTCCCCCCACTCCCCTCCCCTCTCCTTCCCTTCCTCTCTCTCTCTCTTTCTTTAACTATAAGTTCTGGGGTGTATGTGCAGAACATGCAGCTTTGTTACATAGGTACACATGTGCCATGGTGGCTTGCTGCACCCATCTCCCCATCATCTGCATTAGGTATTTCTCCTAATGCTGTCCCTCTCATAGCCCTCCTCACCCCCTGACAGGCCCTGGAGTGTGATGTTTCCCTCCCCGTGTCCATGTGTTCTCATTGTTCAACTCCTACTTATGAGTGAGAACGTATAGGAGACACCATTTTTCCATCCCACACCGCGGCAGCTAGCCACTGAATTTCAGCTTTTTAGGTGGAGATCCCTCCCTACCAGAACACTAGACAGCCAGACAGCCCCTTCTTCTTTGGTTCCTGGGTTAGGAGAGACAGGGCCACAGGGTGAGGGAGAAGACATTTTCTCCTCCACGCAAGAGATGTCCCCTCCTTCTTGGTCCTCCCTTTTTCTCAGTTTTTTTTAAATTGCATTTTAGGTTTTGGGGTACATGTGAAGAACATGCAAGATTGTTGCATAGGTACACACATGGCGGTGTGATTTGCTGCATTCCTCCCCATCACCTATATCTGGCATTTCTCCCCATGCTATCTCTCCCCAACTCCCCACCCCCTGCTGTCCCTCCCTCCCCTATTTCCCCCCAACAGACCCCAGTGTGTAGTGTTCCCCTCTCTGTGTCCATGTGTTCTCACTGTTCAACATCCGCCTATGAGTGAGAACATGCAGTGTTTGATTTTCTGTTCTTGTGTCAGTTTGCTGAGAATGAACCAACCCAAATGTCTTCTCAGTTTTTATTACTTTGCTGCGTTCACCGGCAAAGCAGAGGGCAATTGATTGCCACTCATCACTGTCAGGGTAGTGTTATGCTGCCTTTTCCTCTACAGGACGCCAGTCCTCTTCCGCAGGGTCCCACCCTCAAGCTCTTCTTCCCTGAGGGTTCAAGCCCCTGCCTCCTGTCCAGCGGCATCCTGGTGAGAAGCAATAGAGCTTTGTCTGTGTTTCGTGATTTGGAGCACCTGTTCAGTAGGAACTTCAGAGTCCTTGAAGAGGCAGGGATATGACCTTCCTTGCCTTTAGTCACTTTAAGTAATGCTTTAGCTGGCTCAGCACAAGGGTTGGGCACAGCAGGTCCCAGCAGCAGAGGTATCGCTCCAGCTGTGCTTAGGAGACCAGCCTTGGCCAGATGTCTCTGCTTTACCAGTTCACTCACCTGCCACTGCAGTCTCCAGGGACAAGAGCGTCCTCTTGTCTTAGAGTTCCCTAAATCACCAGGACATTGTTAGGGACACAGGGGTAGCCTGCTCTCAATCCGGGGACATGCCGTCCTCCCCTTTCATTATTCAGGCCCAAATGTCTTATAATGTCCAGCAACTGCCTAGTGGAAGACTGACCTCCCTCCTGGGCAACCACAAATCTCCGGCCCCAAAGGTCAGTTCCAATAGTGTGGGTTTATTCAAATACTGGTGCTACCACTTGCCCAAGCTAATGAGTACCTGGGGGAAACCAAAAAAATATAGAGAGTGCCATACAACACACAGCAATGCTACACAGACTGACTGGAAGGCTTCCAAATTTTGAGTCCCACCCACTTGGACTGTCCAGGATCCTTTTGCCAACTGATTGTCCTACTGGCTGGGTGGGCCCCGTATCAATTTCTTAACCATTTCCAAAATTCTCCCCTTTCTTCACCACCACTTGTAGTGAGTCCAGGGGATTTTGGGGCTGACCAGGAGCAGTGGCTCATGCCTGTAATCCCAGCACTTTGGGTGGCCAAGGCAGGAGGATCACTTGAGGTCAGGAGTTCAAGACCAGCCTGGCCAACATGGTGAAACCATGTCTCTACCAAAAGTACAAAAATTAGCTAAGTGTGATGGCACATGCCTGTAATCCCAGCTACTCGAGAGGCTGAGGCAGGAGAATTGCATGAATCTGGGAACAGAGGTTGCAGTGAGCCAAGATCATGCCTTACACACTCTATCCTAGGCGACAGAGTGAGATTCTGTCTCAAAAAAACAAAAAACGGGGATTTCGGGACTGACCAAGAAAAAAGAAACTACAAGCAAGAAATGACCATTAGCACTAGCACACAATGAGCTTTATTTGGCAACACTTTGACAGGGTGGCACTGTGTCACCCAGACTGGAGTTCAGTGGTGCGATCTTGGTTCACTGCAACCTCCGCCTCCTGGTTCAAGCGATTCTCCTGCGTCAGCCTCCCAAGTAGCTGGGATTATAGGCATCCACCACCACATCCAGCTAATTTTTGCCCACTTCTAAGCAAAACTATATGTGACTCACCCATAATTCCCTGGAGATCAAAATCCTCCAGATGTCTCCTGATCACACATAGCCCTAGCTTTTCAACAGCTGTAGCAAGAGCTGCATAATACAAACCCAAAAAAGAGCAAGCTCATTTATTTGGAATCCAAGTCACATGTATTCTGTCCAGTCAATGTTGGTTACTAAATACAAACCTTAATTAAGGAAGTAATTTTTTTTTTCCAGGAAAGGTTGGGAGAGGGAATTTAAATGGTGTCAACTTTTGACCAAAATGTGCTTGTACTGACGCAACTCTCTTTCTCCCACACCTCTTGCAGGATAAGAGGGACCATTAATATAGAATAAATGCCAGAAAAGGTATAAATGTAATTCTATATCTCTCTAGAGAACATGTGAGCAACCAATTAAAAGTGCAGCCTTCCGAGGCCGGGCGCGGTGGCTCACGCCTGTAATCCCAGCACTTTGGGAGGCCGAGGCGGGTGGATCACGAGGTCAAGAGATCAAGACCATCCTGGTAAACATGGTGAAACCCCGTCTCTACTAAAACTACAAAAAATCAGCTGGGCATGGCGGTGCATGCCTGTAATCCCAGCTACTCAGGAGGCTGAGGCAGGAGAATTGCCTGAACCCGGGAGGCAGAGGTTGCGGTGAGCCGAGATCGCGCCATTGCACTCCAGCCTGGGTAACAAGAGCGAAACTCCGTCTCAAAAAAAAAAAAAAAAAAAAAGTGCAGCCTTCTTCGCTGGTCTTAGTCTGTTCTGCCTGGTGCCACATGCCTGTGGGCTCTTTTTAAAGCACAGACTTAAGATTGAAAGTATTGCTGAAGCATGATCGCTAATGAGGGGTGGCACTTAAGCTATCTGGGGGACCACTGTTGGACACAGTCTTACAAAGGCAGCTGTCCAGCTTTGGTGCTTGATTCCTGACTAGAAATTATGAAATGGAAAGGTGCTCTAAGGACTTGCTCAAAACCTGGTCTTTCCTTTTTTTCTTTTTTGGCCCCTTATAATAAAGGAGCATTGTTACTACTGGAAAGTGTTTACAGATTATTTCCAGTATTGGAATGTGTTTTTTTAAGTAATGGTAATATTTTGCCAGTGGTTCATTTGGATGATAACTAGTTCCTATTTTTAATATTAAAACTACATCCAACTCATGGTTTAGCCTTTGGTTGCATCTTTGTGTGGTGGGTTGTGGACTGCCACACACCTTCCCCGCTCTGGGCCTATGTGTTTTCTCTCCCCGTATGTTCGTTGGGTTAGAAACTTTTTTGCCTTTCCCTTAGGAATGGAATAAAGTTATTCTGAAATGATCTTTCACTGAAGTAAGGGAGAGGGAAATCTAAATATACCTATAAATTTTTTCAAGTTGGTCCCAGTATCATAAGATGGGTTGACCTGAAAGGGTATGAGGGTGGGGTTGGTTATCAGTATTTGTTTTCAGAATGAGGTGGGAACATCTTTCCTTTGCCACGTGCTTTGTGTTCGATATTTTCATGCTTGGTTAGAACAAGACAACTCAGCATAAAGCCTTGAGCATAAATTGTTGGAATAAAAACATCTCATTCTGATGACTTAGTTTAATTTTTTTCTTTTCTGTTAAATAGGGGTGGGAGGAACTGCACTTTGCCCCCAAAGGGAGGGTGTCTGCACTTAAAATTTAGAAACTCTTCAAAAGCTCATGATCTTATCAGATACTGCCTTTACCACACTCCTGACCTAGATTAGTAACAAAAAGATGAAATAAGTTCTTGTGAATTAAGTTATCTTAATTTGAGAATGTTTTCAATGTTCTAGGTATCTTTAGATGTGCTATTATGGAATTATTTTCTTGCCAAATACCTTTGTTGGCAAAAATTATTGGTCTCATGAGAGCTGATGTAACTCAGCTCTTTGGCAAACTTTAGTGGACTTTGGTGAGCTTGTAGTTCTACTTCACATCTTTAAAAAGAGTTGTTTTTTTGTTTTTTAACTCTCAAACCTACTATCCTTTCTGATCTAAAAACTCATCTTTGGGATAAAGAGTTGAGTGTCCTATGGTTGTCACAGTTCATGAGGTCAGGGACACCTAGCCTGGCACCTGGGCTCTGCCCCTCGGTAGCCGGGAGATGGGAGCAGCAGCAGTGGCGTCCCAAAGACGCTCCCAGTTCCCCTATCGGGAAGGGGGGGTGCACTCAGCTCCCTCCACATTCTGATGTTTTCCCCGATGTGCCCAGGTTCTTGGCCTCTCTTATCCCAAGAATGGAGGAAGGGGCCCAGGAGGCGGTGAGCTTACCATTGGAATAAATATCGTGGACCCAAAGAGTTTAGCAGACAGCGATTTATTAGATAAAGAGTTTGCCGAGAGCGATTTGTTAGGCAGAGAGAGTAAGAGAGGGAAGGAGAGACCGCTCCCACGCTGTGGTGGAGGGGATCCGAAGAAGGAGTCCGTCCGCACGGGTAAGGAGCCAGTGGAGTTTGAACTTTGGAGTTATTCCCACCCCATTCACGTTTTTATCCAATGAGAGGAGTTCTTTCAAACTTCCTCTGGAGTAATTGATCTTTGACTCTGATCTGGGATTGGTTGCTTGGGCCCACAATAGAGCCCCCTCCTCCAGAGCTCTCGGCTTTTTGAACAAAGAAGCTCACATGGTATAATCCCAGTACTCTGGGAGGCCGAGGCGGGTGGATCACGAGGTCAAGAGATCGAGACCATCCTGGTCAACATGGTGAAACCCCGTCTCTACTAAAAATACAAAAAATTAGCTGGGCATGGTGGCGCGTGCCTGTAATCCCAGCTACTCAGGAGGCTGAGGCAGGAGAATTGCCTGAACCCGGGAGGCGGAGGTTGCGGTGAGCCGAGATCGCGCCATTGCACTCCAGCCTGGGTAACAAGAGCGAAACTCCGTCTCAAAAAAAAAAAAAGAAGCTCACCTGGAATTTCTACCTAGCTCATGCGTGGGAAACCTAGACAAAGAACTTTACATTCCCGGATGGGGGCATGGATGGAGGCATGGCGCGGGGATACGCCTGCCTTTGAAACCACGCCCCTTGTGGACGAAGTTTTTTCTTTCCTTAACACAGTCCCTCACCTCCACAGCTGACAGATTCCGACAGAAGTGTATTTAAATTCTTCAGTAGACAATGCTGTGGAGGGCAAGGGAAGGGGTAGGTCTTGGTTATTAAGATACAAGCTACTATATTTTAACCACTGGCTGTGGAGGTTGGTGCCTGGATGGGGTCACTGTTCCCTTTTTACAAGCTACTGTATTTTAAACCCTGGTTGTGGGGGTTGGGGTGCCTGAGTGGGGTCACTGTTCCCTTTTTTTAAACAAAACAAAGGAAAAAAATTTTTACGTTTTGTAAAAATGGTAGGGAATTCCAATGTCCCTAGCCAGAAGGGACCAGTTCCACTGAGAAGCGAACAGTGGGAACTCAAAATTTTGGAGACACTGGAGAAAGGGACCTTGGCTTTCTGTTAACTGGCAAACGTTCCAGCGGGCTCTGTTTTTGTTGTGGTGTGTTATGTTGTGTGTACACATACATGGACCTGAGTCAGCTGAGTTTATAAGGTTCAGAAAAGATGGTACAGTCTTTATTTTTGTTAATTTATCTCAATAGAGAGAGAGGAGCAGGGGCGGGTAGGAGAAGAGAGAGAAGAGATCTAGAGGAGAGAGGGAATGAGAGAGGAAGAGAGAGAGGGAGAGAAAGAGAAATTATATCTAAGAGAACCTTATGAGGTCAATACCCACCCCTCTTTATCAGTCTGAGAGAGACTTTTGTTAGTCAATTCGGTAGCCTCTCTCATTCGTTTTTCTTCTGTCTCATGTCAATCTTACCTAATAAGAGACCACGCTTATTCCAGCTTACTTCTTCTCTTTAGTGAAGAATGAACTTGGCTTCTGAGCTTCCCATTTCTACATCCTGTCTAGCAGGGGTTACTGGTTTTAAATTTACAATAAAAATGTAAAAATTATATTAGAGTTTTAAACTTTGCTTTTGGTTGCCAGATTTGAAAGACTCTTTTTCTTAGACTATGAGTATCAATCACAAATTATATCTATAATTTTCCCAATTTTCCATTTCCCTCAAAACTTCGTACCACATGATAGAAAGCAAGAAGAACTAGAAAGCAAAGATATACTTCCAACATGATCTTTCTATGTCTTGAGAGGTTTCTTGTCCCATTTTTTCTTGAAATGATCAAATGATAAACAGCTCTATTGTCTATACTTAATTTTGATATGTATTAAATGTTTTAATCTTCCAAATTTGCCCAAGTAATTATCAACAGACTGGGAAGTTAAAAAGAAAAAAAACTAAACAATTTTGGACATTCATCTCCTGTGACAAACATCATGTTTGATTCCGCCATAAAAGAGATCTAATTTAATCCAGATAGGTAATTTTATATTATAGGAGTTAAGCATTTTAATCCCTATTTTTATAGGAAAACAATAAGGCTCAGAGTACTTAAATAACGAAATTGAAATCTGAGTGTCAAAGCCTTGGCCTTTGTATCACTGCCTGACATCTGAAATCTGTTAGTATTAGTAAAAGGCACGAAGGAACATGGGGACAAAAGCTACAGTTGCAGTAAATGTATATCCATCCAAGTATTATTTAAAGAAGTGCTTTACAGTTGCTTTACTAAAGAACTTAAGGTTATCTCAGAGGTTTTTATAGAAGTTCTCTTTTTCTTATCCAAGACTGGAAAATTTACCACACCTGTTTTTAGTGTGTGGGTAGCTAACAAAGCTGATCACCAACTTCTAATCTTTGCCACCTATAAGAAGACAGATATTTTTAAACATGTTTCCCTTGAGAATTCAGAGTTGTTTCTTTCTTTTTTTTTTTTTTTTATCTTTCATAATGGAAGTCTGGACTATGTGATAAAAATATTTCATTTTTCTGTTCTAGCACCTGGAAACTTGGAGCCCTTGAAATGTTCATATAGAGGGGAAATAGTTTAGTAAGTTGTGGGGTTTTGCTGTCCCAAGCTCATTGGTTCTCAAATTTTAGCACACATGTGAATCGCCTGGAGATCTTGTTAAAATACAAGGACCTAAGTCTCAAACTCAGCAATTCTGATTCAGCAGGTCTGGAATGGCACTTATGAATCTGAATGCCTCACAAGCTCCCACGTGCTGCTGCTGCTCGTCCGAGAGCCAAACTTGGAGAATCACTTCACTTGCTAAATCACATAGTTCCAAAAAAGAAACAGGAACATTTAACCACTAAGAAAATAAATAAATCTCTAATGCCAGACCTCCTGGAAAACTACAAGTCAGTATTTAACATTTTTTTAATGATAGATATTTGAGCCTATGTGTCAAAATCAGATTTAGAACAGCTATTTTGGTCATAAATTATGATCTCTATCAGAAATATCTACTGAAATATTCAAAAACAAACCCAGCAGCAATACCTGTAAATCTCATACGATAGCTAAATCCATTAAAATGTATATTAAAATTTTTGCAACAACTTTGTAAGTACTTAGAAATAAATGTAAGCCAATAATGTTGTTTTATATTTCAGAGTTCTCTCACTATCTTGTATACACATTTTAGTATTTTTAGTAATAATATAATTATAAACTTCTTAACTTTGTGTTACAAAAATTCCTCTGAAGCTGTATGGATATACATTATTTTTTAAGGTTACGTAGCATTCTGCTCAAATAACAATTCACAATTTGCAGAAAAATTTTATTTAATACATATTGATTGATTGCCTATTGTATACCAGTCACTTTTCCAGTTTTTCATTATTATAAATAGCATTAGTCAATGTTTTCTGTGGTGTAATCTTTATCACATTCACCAAAACAGGTTAAATAGCTCTGTTAATATTTTTTATTAATTATGAATAACATAACAAATAGTGTTAGCATAATTATCTTCATAAACATTGCATTTTCTGCAGTTGATTTTTTCCTTAAAAGAATATAAGATTATCCAGTTTATTTCTAAAACTGTATGCATTCAAATATTGATAAATTCCTTTATAAAAGTATTGTAATATATTATATTGCTTTCAGTATTGTTCTCCCTTAGTCTAGCCAACATGAGGAATTTATCATTTGTTAATTTTTAGACTTAAGAATAGAAGGCATACTGTATCATATATATGTACTACTGCAGTCAGATTGCCTGGGTTGAATTCTAGTGCTACCAGTTACTCTTTGTGAGGTGACTTTAGTTGCTTAATCTTTCTGCACCTGTAAAATGAGCATATTGATTAAATAATTCTGTAAAGTGCTCAGAAGAGTGACTCAAAAATAGACACTTAATGATGCTACATATTATGTCCATTAGTGTTTTATTTAAAATTTTATTACAAAGAAATCATGGACAACACAAATAAATGGAAACACATCCTATGCTCATGGATGGGTAGAATCAATATTTTGAAAATGACTACACTGCCAAAAGCAATCTACAAATTTAATGCAGTTTTCATTAAAATGCCACCTTCATTCTTCACAGAATTAGAAAAACAATTCTCAAATTGATATGGAACCAAAAAGAGCCCACATAGCCAAAGCAAGACCAAGCAAAAAGAACATATCTGGAAGCATCACATTAACCAACTTCAAACCATACAATAAGGCCATAGTCACCAAAACAGCACAGTACTGGTATAAAAACAGGCACATAGACCAATGGAACAGAATAAAGAACCCAAAAATAAAACCAAATACTTACAGCCAACTGATCTTCGACAAAGTGAACAAAAGCATGAAGTGGGGAAAGGACACCCTATTCAACAAATGGTGCTGGGATAATTGGCTAGTCACATGTAGAAGAATGAAACTGGATCCTCATCTCTCACCTTACACAAAAATCAATTCAAAATGAACCAAACACTTAAATTTAAGACCTGAAACCACAAAAACTCTAGAAGATGACATTGGAAAAACCCTTCGAGACATTGGCTTAGGCAAAGATTTCATGACCAAGAACCCAAAAGCAAATGCAACAAAAACAAAGATAAATAGATGGGACTAAAAATCTTCTGCACAGCAAAAGAAATAATCAGCAGAGTTAACAGACAACCTACAGAGTGGGAGAAAATCTTCACAATCTATACATCTGACAAAGGACTAATATCCAGAATCTACAAAGAACCCAAACAAATCAGCAAAAAGAAGACAAACAATCTCATCAAAATGTGGGCTAAGGACATGAATAGACAGGTCTCAAAAGAAGATATACAAATGGCTGACAAGCATATGGAAACATGCTCAACATCACTAAATAATCGGGGAAATGTAAATCAAAACCCCAAGGTGATGCCATGTTACTCCACCAAGAGCTGTTGGCCCAGGAGCCTTTAGTAAATTAAGTTGTGTTTGAGCTTTACTTTTACATATGGTGCTATTAGTGAAAACTTTACAATATAAAATAATTTGTTTCCTGCACTATGTCACTTAACTGCTTTCTTTACGTCTGTAATGTGTGTCACCAACTAACCTGGTTCATGCTTACATGGTTATTTGTTAGTGGTTTCTCTACCACTATAGATTGTCCTTCATGAATATGGAAACTTTGTCTAATTTGTCACTTCTGGATTTTCAGTTGGAGTTCCAATAAATTCACCTGAATAAATGATGAATGAAAGAATTAAAACTGTATGATGGTATTAATAGATATAGGAAACAGAAACAAGTCCACATATATTTATGATGAAAAGTTTAGCAGACCTAAAATAAGAAGGGACTTCTTCAATTTAATAAAGCCTCCTGGGGTAGATTAGTACCTTAATGGGCTCAATGAACCATGCCACCAATACTCATATTTGTTTCACAATGACTTAACTCCACAGTTGGCCATTTGATAAGTTTGGCCAATGTGACAGATTTAAGCAGAGGCTTGATAAGTGCTTGCACATGTGGCTGATGTTCTTGAAACACCTGTTCTTCAGATTATCCTTAGAACCTAGCCACCATTCTGTGAGAAGCCCAACCTAGCCATGTAGAAAGGTCATATGGAGAAGAACCCTATGGAGGACCAGCCAACAGCTCTACCTGGATTCTTAGGCAAAACCTAATACTAATTTTATTGGAACAGAGGAAAGCTGCCTCTAACAAAGCTCTGCTAAAATAAATAAGTTAAACAGTTTTGTTTGGAGTCACTGTTTTGGGGTGTCTCCTTATGCAAAAATAGACAAGTGAAACAGTTGTCCACCTGAAACCTAGGTCAAAACATGTACTCAGTGAGAACAAGACAGGACTGCCACCTGTTGTCACTCTCATCCCACACTGTTTGATTGTTTTAGCTGGTGCATTAAGATAAAGAAAATTTATAGAAACTGGAATGGAAATTTTAAAACTTTCCTTAATTATAGGAGCTATATCTGCCTACTTAAAAAATCCCTAAGAATCTGCAGATAAAACATTAGAAAAATGAGATAATTTAGCAAATCCCTTGGCCCAGGTATCAAATTTATTTCTATATACCAGCAACAAAGAGTAAAATGTAGTTTGGAAAATATAATTTTGATAACTACCAAAATAACAATGTCCAGATATAAATCTAATAGAACATAGAAAATCTTTATACAGAATATTATAAAACTGTACTGAAATACATTAGAGAAGGTCTAAATAAATATGGACATTTACTTTGATAATGGTTGAGGAACTATCTTTAGTAACTTTACTTTTTTGCTGACATATAGAGTCAATGACATTTTAATTAAAAGATACTTTTAAATTATAAAAAAAATTATTGCACTGATTCTCTTATTTATGCAAAGGGAGAAAGTGCAAGATAACCAAAAAAAGTGAAAAAACAGGAACAAAATTCAGAGATTTGTTCTAATAGCAAGATTTATAATGTATAGGAAATAAGATAGGAACAGACAGATGAGTGGACAGAAAGAACACCCAAGAGATCTGCATATATAAGTATATGTATATATGCATATATATGTGTATGCATGTATATATAGATATATGCGTGTATATATGCATATGTATGTGTGTGTATACACACACACACACACATATTACAAGTCAGTAAATGGCACTGGGGCAATTGGTTTTCCACATTAAGAAAGGAAAAATAAATAAATAATTTCTCACTATGAGTATATCTAAAAGTGAGTTTCAAGTGAATTAAAGATTGAACTATTTAAGTCAAATCTTTAAAACTTTTTAAAGTACCTATAAAGTGATTATATTTATGTCCTTGAAAATGGAAAACCTTCCTTAACAAAAGAACTAAAATAGACTTTAGCATAAAGAGAAAGACTTATTTTAATGATTCCACAATCTAAAATTAGAGCATGAAAGGAAACCACAGAATGAGTGAAAAATCAGGCTACGAAGGGAAGGAGGCATCTGCCGCTTCTAGTAAGTGACACAGTTTAATATTCTAAAGAGACACATAATTCCCTTAAAAATCAGAAAAAATCACCCAAATGAAAATAAGCAAAAGTCTGCAAACAAATCCAAATGCCTAGTAAATACGTAAACAAAAATGTCTAATAAAGTAGATAAAGCAAATTAAAAGTAGAGTGTGCTATGGACGTTAGTATCATTAGAGTGGTACCTCATTGGGTAAGTATGTAAAGCTCTGAGAGCTTGTGTGCAAGGTTGGTAAGGGTATAAATTGCTAAAACTACTTTGAAGAATAATTTCACATTATATTGAGAAGCTTTAGATGTGAAGGGGAAAAAATATGATCTTTTGAGGAATTTAGAGTGGATGCCTTTTAGAAATAGGAAAGTGGGAAAAGGAGGCTAGAGCTGTGCATAAAGAAATCAAATACACTCAGAAGTATGCCTTTAAAAGTTACTGGACTCAAGTGTTATGAACTCTTAATGGTTGTTGTTTCAACCATTATTATGAAGTATGGGTTTCAGTTGCATGGTTTTTTGTAATCTCCCTGAGGATAAAAATAAAACAAAGAGTTACAAAAGTGGGGATTCTGTTTATAATGCTGTGACTTCTGGTCTCAAATTGTGTCATGCTTCTTTACGGAAAGGCCGGAATTCTTTCCCTTTCCTTATTCTTTCATTTTCTTTTCTTTCATTTATTTCTTTCCTTTTCTTTCTTTTCTTTCCATCCATTCCTTTCCTTTTCTTTTCCTCTCTCTCTGTAAATACATGCATATTCACGGCACTACTCTGGTTGTGTTTTACTAATATATTCCTTTCCATTTACAAATCCAAATAGAAAGCTGTTATAATTTAACACTAAGGACAGCATTGAAAGGCATGGGTAATAGGACAATTTTAACACATGTGTTGATGTGATAACATAGCTCATAGAATGTCAACACAAGGGGGATATAAGACATGGCATAATGTGTGTGTTTGTGCATATCTGTGTCCATGTTAGTACTGAAAAGTTATATTAAAAATGAACAAAGGGAAAAAGTGAAGGGAGTCTAGGAGAAACCAGGAATAGGCTTCCAGCTGTTCTCGTCCAGGGAGTTACATTGATGTGCTTAATTGTGCCATTCATTATACGATAACACATGCAGAATAATGTCAACCAGGAAGTTCACTCAAGTTTGCTGTAGAGGGTTTTTATGGGGGATCAGTCATGTATGCCTATGGCACCTGTGTGACTGACCTCACTCAGCTACTCAGACTCCAGCCTACCAGAGCAAAAACAGACCATAAATCACCTGGTTAGTATAATCTATCTGATCAAATTTATATTGTGTGACCCAAGAAAACAAATTATATTTTAAAAAATTTTATTAGGCAGGATATTCCAAGAGCTTAGAGCTCCTCCCTGAGGAGCCTGCCAAGGGCCAGTCCTGAATATAGGCCTTTCTTGGGAGTATGCAGGGTTATGCAACACAGACCTGAAAACTTAACCCTTTCTGCATAATGATTGACTAATATATTTTGATATGTTAGATGCTTTAGGTCTTTTGCAGCTGAAGAAAAAGCAAAGCTATATTTATAAAATAATATCCAATTTTTCTTTAAAATACCATAGTGGTAAAAAATGGAAACTTTGGGGTCAAACTGCCTTGAGTTTGACTCCCAGGCTAGCTAGTAATTTGCTAGTGACTGCAGATAAGTTGATTAGTGACCGGTGTCTTAATTTCCTTATCTTTAAAATAGGAATATCAGTATTATATGGCTCACAGGATTTATTGTGAGTGTTGAACAAAATAATGCCTTTGAAGCCTAGAATAATCCTTGGCATAAGTAGCATTTATTAAATATCATTGTTATTATTATAGTTTTATTATACATTAGCATATGCATAAGAAAGTAGATCTAGGGATATGCACAAAAAGTGTTCCAAAAAGCTAAAAGCATATGAAAAGAAACCACCTCAAGCTATGTAGGCTATTTTATAAAGAGAGAAGTGTTATGGTTGTGTAAGATAGTAACATTAGGGGAAACAAGGGATAAAAAAGAAGTCTCTGTATATTTTTATAAATTTTTTATAGGTTTAAAATTTGTCCAAAATTTAAAAGTGAGGTAATTTTATATTATATTTGAGTAGTAAGTATTACAAAGTAAGGTAATGCCAAGAATTGGGACAGCTGAGGAAATGACAGGGACACATCTGCCCCACTGGTAGGAGTGTAGCCTTGTGGAAGCATTCTGGAGTACATTGTGGGTATAAAAATTCAAATTAAGACTCTCCTATGTGGATATTCAGTCAGGCTGGTAGGAGAAATTTTAGTGATAAAGAATATACACAAACCCTTTTGGAAGTCCCAAGGATTTTTTTCTATAGTTCTTGGCTGAAGGCAGCCTTGTCCCCTTAGTTAAATAAGTTAGAGTAGAAACAAAGGAATGTGGGGAGTTTACCTAACTAACTTGTTTACTCATGTGGTTCTAAAATTAACCTTTGATCATTCCAGGTGGCTCTTGGGGAGAAGACGACCAGGGATATTGCCCACTAATGGTGTTTGCTTTGGGCATCAGAACCTGTCCTTTAGTCTTCAACCTCTAGAGGTGTTGACCCAACACTTTTGTCATTTAATATGTGCTGAATAAAGGCCAGAGGGGCCAGTGTGTGGGGGCCAACAGCTGCTATCTCTTTACAGCACTCTTCAGGGAGCCTGTAAGTGGTCATGGAAACCTAGCCCACTCATTCGCTGTATTCTGTGTATGAGTGAATTAATTCATCTATCACTGAGTCAGAGTCTGCAGGACAGATCCCCATAGGTGGTGACCCCAACACTCATGCATTGGACCTGAGCAATTTTGCTTCCAGATATATATCCTAAATAAATCCTTATACAGGTCCATAAAAACACTTGTTTGGCATAATTTATGCTAATAGGAAATTAGAAGCAACCCAGATGTCCATCAACGGGAGAGTAGATACACAAAGACTGAAGATGTACACCATCAAAAAAAGTGCAATTGTTAAAAAAAAAGTGAGCTAGATGTAGACATTGTAACATGATAATTCTTAAAAGTAGTGTGGTGAGTTAAAAAAAAAGAAACTGAATAAGATTATAATGTAATGCTATTTTATAGAATAAAATATCCTAAAACAATACTAATAGAAATTAAGAGCCCATAAAAAGTTACCCATAAAACTTATAATAATTGTTTTCTTTAGGGAGAATGGTAGTAGAAACAGATAGGAAAGAAATGTTATAAATACATTAATATGAGAGAGATCTTACACAGATTAATGAGGATAAGGTGCCATGAACTCATAAATATAATGAACTCAATCTTCTGCACTTGAGATCCAACCATATAATAAAAGGAAAAAAGAAGAAGTAATATATAAAACTTTGTCTATATGTATATCAAAATTAAAATAGTGATAACCTCTAGGAATCACTATTAAAGAGGAAATTTTTGTTTTAATGTTATTTCTATAACATTTGAAATAATTTAAGGAGTCTGATGTGTAATTTTTGTACTCAAAACATAAAATGTGAATAATTAGAAATTAATAAAGTAACAAGACTGCCTCACTGAAAGCTATGTAACATTACTGAAAGAAATTAAGGACCTTAAAAATGGGGAGCTATGTCATGTTTATAAGTTAAATGACTCAATATTAAGATTTCTGTTCTCTATAGATTTGATGCAATCCTAATAAAAATGCCAGCATGCTTCCTTTTAGTAGGAATTAACATGCTAATTCTAAAGCGTAATGGAAATGCTAGTGACTTGGAATATTAAAGCCTAGAAAATCAAAAGATGAGAGGCCTTAAACTACCTGACTTCAAAAATTGTTATAAAGTTGCTGTAATCGATATAGTATGATATTGGTGAAAAATAAACACATAGATCAATGAAAAAGTATAATAAGCCTATATATTGACAAGGTGCTAAGACAAATCAATGGGGGAAATAATGCCTTTTCAGTAAATCATACTAGAAGCTGTATATCTGTATAGAAAAGGAATGAGCATTAGCACTCACTTTATATTACACTCAAAAATTAATAGGGATTACAGACTTAAGTAGAGAAGCTAAAACTATTCATTTTCTAAACAGTCTGAAAAATATCTTTGTAATTTTAGGCTGGGCACAGTGACTCATGCCTATAATCTCAGCACATTAGGAGGCCAAGGTGGGTGGATCATTTAAGGTCAGGAATTCAAAACCAGCCTGGCCAACATGATGAAATCCCATCTTTATTAAAAATACAAAAAAAAAAAAAAAAAAAAAAGAGCTGGCATAGTGGTACGCTCCTGTAATCTCAGCTACTTTGGAGGCTGAGGCACGAGAATTGCTTGAACCCAGGAGGCAGAGGTTGCAGTGAGCCAAGATTGCACCACTACACTCCAGCCTGGGTGATGGAGTGAGACCCTGTCTCAAAAAAAACAATCTCTATAATTTTAAAGAGGGTATTTTTTTGAAGATAGGACACCAAGCATGAATCATAAAACAAAAAGTTGATAGATTGAACTGCATCAAAATTTTTTAAAGTTTATCCTCCAAAAGAGCCTGATGGGAAAAAAAGACAATCACAGGAGGTTAGAGGAAACATTTGTAATGCATGTATCTGACAAAGAGTTTTATCCAGCATATATGCACATATGCACACATATGTATGTGTCTTCATAATAGAAAGATTCACAACTTGTTTTAAAAATGGGCCAAGTGTTTGAGCAAACACTTCACAAATGAAGACACACAAATGACTAAGAAGCCCACGAAAAGATGTTCAACCTTGTTGAAGAAGGCAATACAAAATAAACTCATAGATACATATCACCATCAAAGTTTTTCCAAACACCTGACAGTAGCAACTGTTGGTACAAATGTGGAACAACTGGAACTCTCATACACTGCTGAGAATATTATATTCCCTAGGTTGTCTAGGTTATCTAGGGAATATAATACAGAAAAACTACTTTAGAAATCAGTGCAATCGTTTAAAAAAATTAACAAACACCTAGCGTGTAAACCCAGCTAGTCCACTACAAAATATTTACCCCCCAAAATTGAAACATGTGTCCACGAGAAGACTAGTATATAAATATTCATGAAAGTTTTATTTACATTAGTCTCACACTGGAAGAAACTTGGCTGTTTACGAACCACCGAACGAGCAAAAAAAATGTGGTATATCTATACAATGGGGCACAATAAAGCAATTAGGAGAACCAACCACATGACTCAATCTCAAACCCCTTATTCTCAGCAAATGAACTTCAATATCAAAAAGTGCTTATGGGTTTATTCATATAAAATTCTAGAAAATGCAAGCTAATATATAGTAACAAAAAGCAGATTAGTGATATCTTGAGACAAGGAAAGAGGAAGGAAGGATTGTAAAGAAACACAAAAACCTTTCCAGGTGACAGATATGTTCTGTATCTTGATTGTGAGAAAGGTAGTTTAAAGGGTTCATATAAAGGTCAATACTCAATAAATTGAGCACAATTGTCAATACTCACTAAATTATGTATTCTAAATGGATATAATATTCTTTTGGTAAATTTTTCGTAATAAAGTTAATAACAAATGCAAAAAAATTGCATTCAAAATAGACATTATTATGTTTCTTCACTGGAAGTACATACAAGACAAAAAAGAAATTGTATTCCAAATAAGGTTTGTGAGAAGCAGTTACGAGGCTGTTCCAATACTAAGATAATGCTTGTCTGGACATGGCATTAGAGATAAAAGATGTAATCAATAATATTTGCTGACTGATTAGCAATGGAAGTTGGACAAAAGGAAATATTCAAGAATCTGACTTGAACAACTGGATGGATAGAAGAGCTATTTACTGAGATGACAAAATTGGAAATTACAAGCAAATATGTAAACAAAGAGCACATTTGAGAAATTGCCAATAACAACCTGATGACTGAGAGGTATGGCCCCCTAAGGTTAATCTGTCAATTACCTGCAAACATTTTTCTTCCTTCTCAATTGGCAATCTTTTGAGTAAGGACATTCTTTGCAAATAGTACATTATATTGGCCTGGGCATCGGGAATATTTTCCCTCTTAAATCTAACTCAGAATTATTCAGATGAATAAGAAATTCTATAGCATTCATCATCGTTTAGTACAATTTTGTCTCTTTCCCTTAAAATTATAAAATTCCCTCTGTGAGAGAAAAATACTCCATGTAATTAAATGTTAGTATTAACATGTTATATAGAAGTTTCGCTGTTTTAGAGTAGATAAATCAGTTCAGTGGGCACCCAGGGAGATGCAATGATAGTTAAACCCATGTAGGAGATGTGAGAAGGAGAAGAGGTAATTCTACTACTGGGAATGTATCCTCAAAAGTTCATAATATACATGTACAGACGTGTCCATGGACTAAGATGTTCATCAAAGTATTCTTTAGAATAATGACAATAAAAAGCGAAACATTTAAACAGGAGATGAGTTAACATAATTTTACCTATTTATACAGAAACATCTTTATGACATAATTTCACAACAAAAGAGCTTATTAATTATTATGTACAGTCAGATGCCAATACAGTATACAGTATAATGTTTATATGTAAATATACATTAATAGAAAAATATATAAAAGTCTATATAATAGATTATTACTTGCAATGGATTTGTGGTTTACATTAAAATGTTTTGCTCAATTTTAGAATTTTCTATAAATAATAGATAATTTGTTTAAATACTACATTCTTTTTTAAATGCACACATAAGGAAAGAATAATAGTTATTCACCAAGGTCCAGGCCTGTAAAATATGGCACTAATAATTTTTGTTACCAATTCCAATTTTATACTGGAAGAGAAGAAATGCCTGACCTTCAAAAATGAAAAAACACCTCGCTCAGGTATATACATATGTAGATATTATAACCATTAATTCAAAAAAATCATATAAAAACATTCCTCATTACTGAGCAATTCCTCATTCCTTTGGTCATTAAAACATGTAATTTGATTTACTTCAAAACTAAAGGGACAAGTCCAGTTTTGTACTCTTGTAAATTATGAGTCTTTCTTGAAGAAATTTGCGGCATTACATAAAAATGAATCAGATATTCAGAGTCACAAAATTTATGACTCCTTATCTCACACATTCATAGGTTTCATCTCTTCATTTGCAATTTATCTATATTCTGTTTTAAGGAACTAGGGGGAATCTCCTGACTAACTTTGTAAAATCAACTTGTCAAACTCTTGTACAGATCAGAAAAATGAAGGAATTCATATAAATATCACCCGTAATGGGGATACATAAGGGTGATGACAATTGTATTAATAGATTATAAGAGTATGTGCTTATATTTATAGGTTATACACACGCACGCACATAAACATACATACTGTCATTTGGGTAATAAAGCATTTGCCATGAGTAACGAACATAAATGACCTTTGAGTCAGACAAATATTAATTTAAATCACAGCTTAACTGCTATTTATTTGAGAACTCTCAGGAAAATTAATCTTTCCTAAATGTATTGTTCCCATTGGCCAAATTGGGACAATATGGCATAGCTGGAAGAGTTGTTTCCTTGAGTCAAAAGAAAAAAAAATGTGTATAAAGCACCTGATACGAGCGGCTGAATAAGTTATTGAAATCACCACTGTAATAATAGCAAAAGAACTTAATATGAATACTTAATATGCACAGAAAACTAGGAGGCCCACCAGAAACACCATACATGCACCATCATATTAGCCCAGTTAGCTTCATCATCTGCAACCTATTTGTTAATAATGAATTTTAAATTATACAGGCCAGACTCCAAACTAATTGTCTTTCTCCTTCATTTCAGAAAAATTTCCCAGAGATGACTTAAAATAACACTTGCATTGAAGGAAGGAAAACCAATATTCTTAGAAGCACAATATCTTCAATTTTAAAGAATTATATTTGAGAGGAACATATACAATAGACAGCTTGGAAGAGCATTCTGGGAAGAAATAAAATTCACCCCTCTTCCAATGTGAAACATAATAACAACGCCTTTTATTTGTATGGATCTTTCGAGTTTAAACACGGCTTTTAAACACATCTTTCTCTGAGCAAGCTCTTCCTTTGACAGCACCTTCCTCAGTGCTGCCTTCATGGCGTCATTCCATAAGCTATAGAAGACTGGATTGAGTGTTGGAGGGATCACAGTGTAGAATACAGAGAACACGAGGTCCATAGCTGAAGACGAATCTGAAGGGGGTCTGAGAAACTCAAAGCCTGCAGCTCAAAGAAAGAAGGTAACTACAAACAGGTGTGGTAGGCAGGTGGCAAAGCCCTTGGTCCGGCCCTGAGCTGATGGGATTCTCAGCACTGTAGAGGAGATGCGAAGGTTGGAGAGCACAATGGAGATCAAACAGATGAACGCTGTAAACCTTGTGAACCCAGCCAGTGCAAGCTCATTAATAAATTCCTTAAGAGCAGGCTAGTTTCCGCAGCTGAGGAACATCACAGGCTGTTGAACTGGTGAATGACTCTCTTCCCACAGAGAGGTTTGGAGAAGTTAATGGCAGCATGTGTGAGCCCAGAGAGGCTCCCCGCAATCCACACAGCTATCACGGCATGCCTACAGGCACTGGGATCCATAATGACCTCACAGAGAAGTGGTTGACAGATCGCTGTGTACCTGTCATAAGACAGCACTGTGAGAATGGCCACTTCTGATGAGGCCAGAGCTATGCGCTGAACAAGAGAAATGTAACTGTTGCCAATAAGTGAATTTGCAATGGACTGGGGTACTGTGACAGAGATGCAGCAGAGTCCTGGAAGAGAGAGGTGCTTTAAAAAGCAATACGTGGGGGAATGGAGACGGTGCTCCAAGGTAATTATGGTGATAATGAAGAGATTATCATAATGTCAAAGCCAGCAGGTGTGTCACCAAAAACAGCAATGCATGTAAAATCTGAAACTTAACGCTCATCAGAAAACCCCATGAGGAGGAATCCACGCACTGGAGTCAACTTCACCATAGTCTCTTTGAAGATACCAACTGTGACTCTGTTTACGAAGACAAAGAACAGTAGGAAGAGAATGCCTGACGTCTAATATATCTCTATGTCAAGTAGCTCAATTCCTCAGCATGGAGGTACTGACGTGAGATGAATTTATCTCCATTGTGATCAGTTAATAATCAATTCAAAAAAGTTTTAGCAGTTATTCAGAAATAGAATCCCTAAATGTGATAAACGAGCCAAAAACATTTTCTGGAGCAGAGTTTGGGTTGTCAAAGAGGGAGAAATTGATGGAAATGATATAATGTCTTTACCTTCAAT
Source organism: Sapajus apella (assembly GCF_009761245.1). NCBI lineage: Eukaryota > Metazoa > Chordata > Mammalia > Primates > Cebidae > Sapajus > Sapajus apella. The sequence continues at coordinate 3,170,757 of NW_022437080.1, forward strand.
AAAGTCAAAGAAAAGGATCCTAGCATACCAATCTCATTACATCTATGTGATGCCTTCGTATTACAATGATGCACTATATAGCTCTTTTGCTAACCAGCTAATAAGAAGTTACTGATACCGTCTTGCAAATGGATCTAGAAACAGCTCAGAGGCAAATCTAGAAGAGTGGTTAGCTCAAAGAAGAGTCATATTCTTTCCTCTGAAAAGCTCTTAACATTTATAAAAGATTACATTTGGTTGTAATAAAGTTTCCGTAGAAATTTTGACAAATAAAATGTCTCAGATGCCACGGATATCAGGCATTGAATTCTGAGCTTTGGAGATCTTGCAACTAAGTGACAAAAGTTCACCGTCAGAGAACGTTTAATTCTCAAAATCTTCATGACAACTTGGGGTTGGACATTTTCAATCAAATCCATTTGAAGAAATAAAGAGATTTGCTCAAATCTATGTGATAGCAGAATGCTAAGTAGTAGAGTATATACCTTTCTAGTGCTGTGTCTCATTGTGACTTCCCTAATGAGAAAAAACAATATTTTTTCTCTCTAGGACTTGAAATATATTAGATAGTGGGAGCCCATTTCTTAAAATAACCAACCAAGAAAACAAAGCCTCTATACCAGATGTAACAATTGTTAGGAGGATTAAATGATGTAAGTTTTCCTGTTGCATTTTAAATGTGCTATTATTATACAATCATCATCATCATAGAATCATTTTGTGTATCAGAATCACTCTGCTAACTAATTTTTGCCTCTTTGTTTTTCTTTTTAAATATTTGGATTTGTTGAAAGGTCAATCAGTATCATTTTCACTGAGTTTCTCTTACACAAAGACCATTCCTTCATCATTTCTGTCCATTTCTTCACCCTTGACCAATGGTATCTAACATATGGGTACTAAGTAAATACTTATTTAACTGGATATCTACATATTTGATTTCAGTACTATACAGATAAAAACTTAATGACAAAAAAACTTAATGACCAAGTTACATGAGTTACTGCATCTGATTTTCAAGTTACTGCACCTGATATTGTAATTTCTTTCACTTATAAATCCTAAGCTGTAGAAAAAGGTTAAAAATCACTTAAACCAAGATCTTTTGGTTTTGCTGTAATTTATTTTGAGAACTGACTGAAACTAATTTTTAGGAAACTTTTTTTTTTTTTTTCCTACAAAGAACAGTCTCAGGGCTAGAAGGGTCCTTAATGCATCACCAATGGTCACATTCCCTGCTTCATGGAAGCAGGAATCAGAGGAAAGCAGGGGTTACTTTCTTCAAAGTTTCTTTAGCTTTCTTGCTCCTTCAGTTTTCCTGGTCCTCCATTAGGTATGGCTTAATCCCCATTGCTGCAAATCTTAATGCCTGGCTTAACTTGCTCCAAATTTTGGATGGTAGTTTTGGAATTTAAAATAAAATGTGAATAGATTAATGCAATCCACTTACATTTTCAAACTTATTGTCTCTGGCTTGAAAATCAAAAGCATTGTGTTATTTGCCAATTCTAATACACATTGTTACTGTATCTAGGGAAAACCTCTGTCATTTAGGCTCCCCATTAAGGTTTCTCCATAGAAGGAAGGAGAAGAAAAATCATAAGAAAAAAACTCGAACACCCACACCATATTCTGCTTTCAACAACTCCCAACAACATATTTTTATTTTCATTTTCTTTGAAGACATAGAGAATAATTTTTATATCTGATTAATACATGGAAAATTTCATTTTAATTTCACTAGTTGCAAATTGTATTAATTAATTCATCACTTATCAAATTGAAGGAAGGGAACCATATACGTGTGGAGATACACTTAGAATTAAGGATGATGCTGTGAGAGCAAATAAAACCTGTCTTCAATTCTTCCAAGTCATACCGCAATTAAATACTTTATTTTATAATAAAACTAAACATTGTTAGGTGGAGAGTATAATGATTCTTTCAATGTGATTTGTTTCCCCCAAGCATTTTCTCTCCCTTCACTAACCACTCAAATGCAAATTTTATCCTACAAAACATTTCTAAGCTTCGTTTGTTTTTTAACTCTCATATGTTGAAACCCTCAATTTTTTTTAAAGTAGTTCCCTTTCAGGTTCAGGGGTACATGTGCAGGTATGTTATGTAGGTAAACTCGAATTCATTCCAGCAGCTGCTCTAGAGACTTAGCATACGAAATCTCTTCTTCACTGCTTTCCTCTATTTCCTGGGAGGTAGCATTGCCAGTAACTTCAATGAGAAAACGTAGGTCATTACATGTTAAGTCCCTCAGTTTCCTATCTGTTTACAAATGAAATTATTCTCTGATATGATTTAATTCCACCCACTCTAGGATTTCAAAGAAAGAGCTCGTTTTTCCTTTCCAAGTCAGTGACTAACCCCAGACTCAGCCTTGCTCTATCGCAAAGGGGATCTTTGCCATAGTGTGCGCTTGCGCGAGCGAGCTCTCTCGAGCGCACATTTTATGTGTGTGTGTATCTGTGTATGTGTGTGTCTAAAGTCCTCCCAAACTCCATGTCTAAAAAGCCTAATAATGTTGATTTGCTGAGATTACTTTTAATGAACCAATCAGATTGTTTCACTATGCTCTGTTGATAGATGATAGATTAGATATAGATAGATAGATAGATCATAGATAGACAGATATAGATTCTTAAGATTCATCCATTTTAAAGAAAAAGAAAAGCCTTCACTCCACACTTAAGACTTTGTTATAATCTCCCTTCTCTTTACAGCCATGTTTTATGAGCAAAACAGGGTCTCATTCTGTGCCCTGGCACATTTTGTTCAATTTTTAAACCGTCTTTGTTACGCTTGCTTCATGAGTCCTCACAAACAGCTCCAGCAAATCCACAAATAACTGTCACAATGGTACATTCAATGCACTCTTTCTTTTGTTTTATATATCAAACTTTCTTTCTCAAATATATGACACTATTGTATAGTTACTTCTTCTAAAACAGCTCACTTCTGTTGGCTCTATGATGCCACTTGGTTCTGGTTTTCTATTTCTTCTCTGAATATTTTTTCCTAGTCTCTTAATCTGAGTCTTCCGTTAACATTTATTGAAGCTTGATGGTTTCCAAAAATTTGTCTTGAGACTTCCTTTCTGTGCTTTGTTTACTCCAAAATATTCTCGTAAGTGCTTTTTAAAGAAGATAGATTAATTATTTTCCTACACAATAGAAAATAATAGTCGGCTGTTTCAAGCACTGCCGTAGGTCTTCTGGGTGCAGGTCCTCATATCCTACTTCATGATTCACACATTGCTACCCCTGAATGGGTATTTCCTGTGAGAACTCATCGCTTCTTCCAGCCGTCTCCTGTCACTGTTACCTTGCTTTAATCTGCATATCCAATCAAACGTCAAAATTTTATTTGCCTACTATCTGTTGTAGCGACCACCTCTTGCTGTCACATGTACAGATTAGTTCAAACCTTCATTATCTCTGGCAATAGTTTATTCTTCAGTTTTATGTGACTCTAATCCAACTTCAATGCTGTTACCAGGATAAATGATGATGTAAATCACATCTTGTAACATTAATTTAGCTTTTAACTCTTTATTGCCTTAATTGATCACGCAATGATGCACAAAAGGCATCCTAAGATGGCAAGTAATATCTCTACAATGCTTTCTGACTGCCATTCCAGTATCCTCTATTGTTGTGGCTTCTCCAACCCTATGCTAATCTCCATGTCTAATAATGCTGATTGACTTAATTACTCTTAATAAATCAATCCAGTTGCATCACCACGCTGTGTTTTCTCAAATCACACTATTCCTCCTGTCTGGGAGTCCTACTAGAATCCCCCCTCATTTATTTGGCAAATATTTAACTATCTTTTAACACAACTACATTGTCTCTTTACTTTTTTAAATTTTTTCTTTTTTCTTTTTTTTTGAGATGGAGTTTTGCTCTTGTTGCCCAGGCTGGAGTGCAATGGCTGGATCTCGGCTCACTGCAACCTCTGCCTCCTGGGTTCAAACGATTCTCATGCCTCAGCCTCCCAAGTTAGCTGGAATTACAGGCATATGCCACCACACCTGACTAATTTTATATTTTTAGTAGAGAAGGGGTTTCTCCATGTTGGTCAGGCTCGTCTCAAACTCCCGACCTCAGGTGATCTGCCCACCTTGGCCTCCCAAAGTGCTGGGATTACAGGTGTCAGCCACTGCGCCCAGCCCATTGTCTCTTTTCATTTAAAATTCATCTGAGTTTAACTGTTGACCCAAAAAGAATTGATCACTCTTTGGAGCCCAGATTGCATTCATTAAGATTCTTTATAATTTATACTAACTTTATTATATTTATTTGCATAGATTTCCCAGCTTATTTAAACTATGCTTAGTTAAGGTGTGAGAAATTACATATCTTATTTAGAGTTATAACTTTGATGACTCACATAATCACTGGCACTAAGCAGGTGCTACATAAATGTTGGATAAATTCCATAAAATTTGGAGCTTTACTCTCCAGAGTGGATCTCTTGGTAGGAACAAATCTCAGTTGATCCTGAGACTGAGCCTCTTTGTTCCAGAATCAAGCTGGTGTTTCAGTCCATGAAGTTTTCATGTAAGGAAAGGACTGAAATGGTTTTGTATGGACGAAACAGGATGGAACTGCCAGGGACATTTCCATTTCCCATTAAGTAAGTGGTACTTGAAATAAAGCCGGTGCTGTCCAGGCACCAGGGACAAAAATCCTGTGCAGGGAAGTTGGTGTTTCAGATAAACACAATGAGTTCAAAGCAGGGAACTTCATGGGCCTCTCCTTCAAAGAACTGCCTCAGTGGAAGGTAGTTAATTATTATCTCGGTTTAGCTAACTCTTGCAGTCTATGCATTCCAGGTAGGAAAAAATGCATATTATACACAACTTGTTTTCTGTAAATAAGTTCACAGGTTTTTCTAGTAAAAAGTATTTTTTCATTAACTAACAATTTTGTTTAACTGGTCACCGATAAAATCATGCATGATTGCATTGTCCTTAGGTAAAAAAACTACTTAGTAATTATTTATTTACCTAAACTCATGCAGAATAATAGAATCAAAGAATATCAGAATAAAACTAATACTTAGAGAACTAAGCTTTCTTCAAACATGGTGTCTTTTCTAAAATAACTCTGAAGCTGATAATCCAGCCTTCATTTTAACAATCCCCCAGAGGAATAATTTTTACGCAAAAGTGGATGATTTCCATTCTTCAATATGTGTGATTATGGAAAAGGAATTTTTTAAATTTTGGTAAGGACACTTAATATGAAATCTACCTTCTTAGCAATGAAAGAAATTTAAAAAAAATTTTAGGATCAAAAATTTAATATATATTCTACCTGGCAAATATTTAAAAATAGCCCTAAGTCCCATATATATATATCTGATCTCTCTCTCTATATGATTTATATATATATGATTTATATATATGATTTTATATATATATATAATTTATATATAAATATAAGAAACTGAATTATAAATGTTGCAGACCAATAAATTTATTTTGATCTCCAGCGACTAATATAGTACCTCATAAGTACCACAATACAGTATCTCAGTAAGGATCACACACGTTTTCATAAGGCTGTTTATGAACAACAAGAAAGACAATGAATGAATGATCAAAAAATACTCTTAGTTTTTTTTCATTTTGAGGAAAGAATTTTCTATTTTAACATAGTCTTTGATTGCGATCTGATCAATATTTTTGTGAAAGTTTTGGATACAGGTAATAGGTGGATTCAATATTATACTTGATGGTTAGTAGACAAAGAATTCAAAAATCTCAGCATACGACAATTACAGATAATTTAGAGAAAATTGTGGGAGAATTCAAATAGCATAAACTTTAATAAAATACTTCCCATAGATAAAGTCACATTAAAATTTGAGAGATGTGTGGCTTTCTTTGCTTTTTAAAGATTGGTTAAATCTAGTCAATACATGCCAAGAGCATCCAATGCTCATCAAAGTAAACAGTAAAAACAAAAAACCCTAAGTAATATTTCAATTGATGAGTAATATTTTCACTCTACCCTCCCCATCAGACCAAAACTGAATGATTCATTTCAGAATTAAATACGTTAAGAAGACTGTAGACAAATGGATGTGTTAGCAAACAAAAGTTATTAAATGTCATTCATTCCAATTACTAGAAAGCGCAGGGTGACCTATATTTTCAAATATTAAAAATCTTTGTCTTTTAAAAATAAATTTAAATGTATCTATGTTCCTAGAATCTAATAATAATGATTATTAGTTGTATTGAGATAGCTGTTTTCTCAAACAATAATTTTCAAAACCTGTTCCTGACAATACAGTAAACACACTGGCATTAAGAAGTATTTATTTATTTTAAAAGCAAAGATCTGAATCCTGTACAAAAGTTTTGTGTAGACGTTTTTGAGTTCAGTGAAAAATTTAATTTTGATATCGTTGTAAAACTCTTTCTTTCTTTTTCCCACCTACACTTTCAGTTTCCAACTCTTCCTTCTACAACTTTAATATTCTGACTCGTAATTCATGCTGTGAAGATGTTTTCCCACAAACCTCTAGGGTATAAGAAAGCCCATATTCATTTATATTAGTAATAATAACACCGGGCAGTCTGAAGCTGCTTATGTGGCTTACATCAAAAGGGTTTTCCACTCGAAGTTTAATTCAGGCAGGGTCAGGTGGCTCATGTCTGCAATCCCAACACTTTAGGAGGCTGAGGCGGGCCACTAGAGCTCGTGAGTTCAAGACCTGCCTGGGCAACATAGTGAGACCCTGTCTCTACAAAAAATACAAAAATTAGTGGAGCACGGTGACCTAGTCCCAGCTACTCAGGAGGCTAATGTAAGAGGATCGCTTGAACCTGGGACATCGAGGCTGCAGTGAGCCAAGATTGCACCACTGCATTCCAGCACTCCAGCCTGGGCAACAGAGTGAGACCCTGTCTCAAAAAAAAAAAAAAAGAAAAAAAGAAAATTTAATTCACATATTGATGGCGGCCATGGGCCAGCTGGTGTGGTTGTTGCCATCACACCAGCCGCTGCAGGGAGTGTGCCGGGAGGAGTTGAACAGCTCCCCACCCTCACCCCTCCAGCCCTATGCCCGGCTCCATTGAGGTGGCCCCCAGGGCAGCCGGCTATGGGGAGAGGTGCTGTCTGCCTCCTCCCTTACCTCCCTGCAGTGACTGGCATGATGACTGCCACCGGGGTAGCAGCATGGCGGGGGAGCAGTGCGGTCAGAGCTGGGACCACCCTTCCATGGCCAGGGCATTAAGTAGGAGTGGCGTCCACTTCAGGGACCTGGCCAGCAGAGCAGCCACTATGCCTACCCTGCCAAGGGTGCCGAGTTCCTGGGCCTCGGGAGGAGGCTTTGCTCAGGCTGCCCAAGGCCAGTCCTCTGGGGTGACCTCGGAGTGTGCCACTCCCAACAGCCAGTCCCAGGACCTGTGTTCTGCTCCGTCTAGGGTGTCCCTGAACGCCCCTGCACAACCAGCCACAGTTGCAGCCACCAAAGTTGGTGTAGTATACCCAGGCCTCCAGTGTGCTGAGAACAGGCAGGAGCCCTGCCCACCCTGGGCACAGCTGCAGCCATCCAAGTCAGTGCTGTAGCCTTGGGCTTCCATACATTCTTCACTGCTGGGAACAGGCAGGAGCCTCACATCCTCAGGCACAGCTGCAGATGTCCAAATCGGGGAAGCAGACCTGGGTTTCTGTGCTCTTGGGGCCTGGGAAGGCCCCCCTTGCTTCTGCAGGCTCGGAGGTGGCCTGGCCTCTCCCCACTCTCTGCACCTGGTCCAGTATAGAAGTAGGTTGGAGCTGAGCCCAAGGACTGTCACAACCCTGCTGAGTATACCACGATTGGGAGCTGCCACCTCAGCCCCCTCTGAATGTTGGGCCAGACGAGAGTTGATGGGGGGAAGCACTGGCCTCCAGGTGCCCCTTGACATGAGCAGCCTGTGTGCCATGGAAAGCGTCAGGAGGCAGACTGGCTCCTAGGTGGAAGGGAGCAGGTCCCTGTAAGGCCCCATCCTCCGGCCAGGAAGGGCCTGAAGGCTGGGGGCCAGGCTGCCACGCCCATGAACTGGAGTGGGGACTTATGGTGCCTTTTTCTGCCCACCCATGGCCACAGATGGACCAATCCACATGTACTTCCTCCCCTCTGAGGTCAATAAAATCCCCAGGATCAGCAACAGCATGACAGAGGACAACTGAGAGATGACAGGGTGACCAGCTGCAGAGAGGAGCCACCCACTCCAGGCCTCCTCTCTGCTGAGAGCTGCAGACAACATGGGACAACCTGCCTTCAGAGAGGATCTGTCCTCTGTGGGTCTCCTCTGAGCTGTTCTAATAGTAAAGCTTCTTTTCATCTTACTCACCCATAATTTTTCTTGTCATTCTTCCTAGAAGCAGGACAAGAACTCGGGCAAAGTTACCATCACATAGAGGTTTCTGACCAGAAAAAAATGACACTCTTAAGATCCCGTAACAATATTACCTTTAAATTCTCCCTGTTGTCTGTGAGGAGTACTGACTGTTGAAACCTTCACTGTTTTTCTCCTTAATATGAATAGAGTTTGTGATTACTGATTGGAAAATACTTACTGCTAAATTAGAAGGGGTTAGCATCTACATGAAATTTAAGGAGCACCTTATCTGATATCCCATAAGATTTATTTTATTTTTAAATTAACATGTAATATAATTGACTTTTTAGCATACATTTCTATCACTTTTAACATATGTACAGTTTCCAGTAATAGCCACCACAATCAAGATACAGAAGGGTTTTTTCACCCCCCAAAAATTTTTTTCATACTAAATTTTTGTAGTCACATCCTCCATTTATAACGTATGCTAAAAAACTGTTTCATTGTCCTTTATGATATTTTTGCCTTTTCAAGAATGTCATAAATAGAAAATTATATAGTATGTAACCTTTTGAATTTGGCTTCTTTGCCTTAGCATAATGTCTTTAAGATTTATCTGAGTTGCTGCATGTACCAAAAATATGTTCCTTTTAACTGCTGATTAGTATTCCATTATATAGAGTACCATTGGTTGCTTATCATTCACCCACTGAAGAACATTTTGGTCGTTTCTAGTTTTTGACAATTAGAAAACAGCTGCTAAAGACCCTTGTGTATAGGTGTTTTTATGAATACAACAAGTTTTCCTTTCTGTAAGGTAAATAATTAGGAGTAGAATTGGTGGGTTATATTATAAGTGAATACTTAACCTTACAACATATCAAACTGTACCAAGTAACCATACAGTTTTGCATTTCAACCAACAATGCATGAGATTGCATTGAGGATTGCTCTGCATCCTCACACTTGGTAGGGTTAATATTTTTAATTTTAGATATTCTAGGATGCATCTTAGAACATTCTTATGCATTTTCCTTATGATGACTTATGTTGAGGCTGGGCGTGGTGGCTCATGCCTGTAATCCCAGCACTTTGGGAGGCTGAGGTGGGCCTATCACCTGAGGTCAGGAGTTTGAGACCAGCATGACCAACATGGAGAAACGCCATCTCTACTAAAAATACAAAATTAGCCAGATGTGGTGGTGGGTGCCTGTAACCTCAGCTATTTGGGAGGCTGAGGCAGGAGAGTCACTTGAACCTGGGAGGCGGAGGTTGTGATGAGCCAAGACTGCACAATTGTACTCCAGCCTAGGCAGCAAGAGCAAAACTCTATCTCAAAAAAAAAAAAAATCATTTTGAGCATCTTTTCATGTATTTATTTGCCTTCCTTATATCTTCTTTGATGAAGTGTCTGTGAAAATTTTGCTCATTTTTGATTTGGAATGTTTGATTTTTTAACGTCGAATTTTTGAGAGACCTTTATACATTCTGGAAACAAGTCTTTTGTGTGACTGGGAATTCCAATATTTTCTCTGTTACATTAATTTTAATTCTAGTAACAGTGTCTTCACACAGCTAAAGGTTTTAGTTTTGCTAAAGCCCAACTTATCAAATTTCTAAAAACTCTTTGGCTAACCCCAAGTCACCAAGATTTTCTCCCATGTTTTCTTCTAAAGGATTTCTAGTTTTTAATTTTACATTTTATGATAAATTTTGCATATGAATATAAAATATTTCCAAAACTAGTTATAAAAAGACTATAATTTTTCAATAGAATTTCCTAAATACCATTTCTGAAAGTCAATTTTCCATATTTATAAGGTTCTCTTTCTAGACTTTCAATTTTGCTCCACTGTCACATGTCCCATCATAAATACCACACTCATTTGATTACTGTAGCTTTTGGTAGTTCTTGAAATCATGTAATACAATTTCTCTAACTTTATTTTTTTTTATTATTTATTTTTATTTTTATTTTTATTTTTTTTGGGGGGGGGACGGAGTTTCGCTCTTGTTACCCAGGCTGGAGTGCAATGGCGTGATCTCGGCTCACCGCAACCTCCGCCTCCTGGGTTCAGGCAATTCTCCTGCCTCAGCCTCCTGAGTAGCTGGGATTACAGGCACGCGCCACCATGCCCAGCTAATTTTTTGTATTTTTAGTAGAGAAGGGGTTTCACCGTGTTGACCAGGATGGTCTCGATCTCTTGACCTCGTGATCCACCCGCCTCGACCTCCCAAAGTGCTGGGATTACAGGCTTGAGCCACCGCGCCCGGCACTTTATTTTATTTTCTAAAATTATTTTTCTTATTCTAGTTCCTTTGCCTTTCTATATAAATTTTAGAGTCAGATTATGTATATCTTCAAAAAATTCTTCTGCAGTTTTCATTGGAGTTGCATTATACTTATGAAACAATTTGAGAAGAATTGATGTGATTATCTAGGATGACTCTTCCATCCCATCCCATGAACACAGTACACCTCTATTTGTTTATGTCATTGTTGATTACTTTTGTAAGCATTTATAGATGTTAGCATACAGTTTATATATGTATTTTGTTAGAGTTATACCTACTTTTTCATTTTGGAACTGAAGTACATAATTGTGTGTTTTTAGTTTTGATTTCTAATTTTTCATTGCTAAGATAGAAAAGTACAGTTAATTTTTTTTTTTTTTTTTTGAGACAGAGTTCCACTCTTGTTGTCCATGCTGGAGTGCAATGGTGTGATCTCAGCTCACTGCAATCTCTGCCTCCCGGGTTCAAGTGATTCTCATACGTCTCAGCCTTCCCGGTAGCTGGAATTATAGGCATGCACCACCATGCCCAGCTAATTTTTTGTATTTTTAGTAGAGATGGGGTTTCACCATGTTTGCAGGCTGGTCTCGAACTCCTGACCCCAGGTGATCCACCTGCCTCAGCCTCCCAAAGTGCTGGGATTATAGGCGTGAGCCACTGAGCCTGGCCAGTGCAGTTAATTTTCTGTTTTGATCTTGTATCTTGAGACTCTGCTAAAGTCACTTATTTGTTCTAATGTTTTGGCGATTCCTTGAGATTTCTCATACAGGCAATCATGATGTCTAAGAATATGCACAGTTAGTTATACTTTTTCCTTTCTATTCTTCCTGCCTTATATTTCCTTTTCTTGCTTTATTGCACTGGGTAGGATCTCCACTTCTCAAACAAATCAGCAAGAAAAAAAAGTCCCATCAAAAAGTGGGCTAAGGACATGAATAGACAATTCTCAAAAGAAGATATACAAATGGTCCACTACAATCTTGAAAAGGAGTGATGAAAGCAGACATTCTTGCCTTGTTCTTAACCTTAGGGGAAATATATTTACTCTTTCACTATTGTGTATGATGGTGTCCGTAGGTTTTTAAATAGGTATCTTTTATTAGCAAAGGAAACTTTTTCAGACTCTTATGTTCCTGAGAACTTTTATCCATGTATATAACAGTTAAAATCTTACAAGACATTAACTTTATTTCAAAATTGTTTTCTGCACCAATAGGTATAATTGTTTTATTATCTTTTATAGATATTAATATGGTAGGTTACAATACGTAATTTTTGAATATTGAACCAGCCTTGTATTCCTGGAATTCATATCAAATGATTGTAGTGTATTATACTTTCTATATATGTCTGGTTTCAATTTAATACATTTTTGTTTAGATGTCAATGTTCAGAAAGAATTCAGTCTGTAATTTTCTTGTACTATCTTTACTTGAATTTGGAATCAGGGTTACACTGGTCTCATAAATTGCACTGGGAAGTGTTCACTCATCTTCTATTTTCAGGAATAAATTTTGTACAGCTGCTGTTAATTCTTCTCATATGTTTGGCATAATTTACCTTCTGGACTTGGAGATATTTTCAGGTTTTCAGCTACAAGTCTCAGTGCTTTGACATTTATAAAACAATTCAGTTTTTCTATCTCATCAAAAGTAACTTCTGCTGGAGTGATGGATCAGACCTGTAATCCCAGCATCTTGGGAGGCTGAGGTGGGAAGCTCACTTGAACATAGAAGTTCGAGGTTACAATTAGCTCTGATTATTCCACAGCACTCCAGCCTGGGTGACAGAGAGAGACTTCATCTCTAAAAAAATAATAAAATAAAAAAGTAACTTTTTGAAAGTGTATGGGTTTTGAGGTCATTGATTTTATCAAAGCTGTAGAATACACTTTTGTAGAGTATTTGTGGTATTTCTTTACTATAATTTAATGTCAGAGTCTCTACTGATATCCATTGCTTCATTCTTGATGTTGGTAATTTGTGTATTTTCTGATTTTTGTTGTTATGCTGAAGTTTTAGCAATTTCGTTGATCTGTTCCCAAAACCAGTTTTTGGTTTAAGTGATTTTTATTTATTTTCTATTTTATTAATTTCTAATATTAAATATTTTCTTTATTATTTCATGGCTTCTGCTGAATTGAATTATTTTTCCCCTAGCTTTTTAAAATCTTCTATCCAGACCACAAAAAATTTTCTCTATATTAGCAATAAGTCTGTTTTGCTATATTATTTATGTGTCTACTGGAGTAGCACATTTAAATTTTTTTCAATAACTTTTCTTTGCTTTCACAACTTGTCTCACTGGTGCAAAATCTCTAGCATCTGGCCTGCCTTAGGTTTTGATACACCTTCTTCACTAAGCTTAATCATTTCTAGCTTTTGATTTAAATAAGAGACATATGACTCTTCCTTTCACTTAAATACTTAAAGGCCATTGTAGGATTATTAATTGGTCTCATTTCAATATTGTTGTGTCTTAGAAAATAGAGAGGCCTGAAGAGAGGGAGAGAGAGAGTGGAATGGCCAGTGGGTGGAGCAATCAAAACATATACCATTTATCAATTAAGTTAACTGACTTATGTGGGCACAGTTTGTGGTTCCTTAAAAGAATTACAATAGTAATATCAAAGATCACTGATCACACATCATCATAACAGATACAATAATAATGAAAAGTTTGAAATACTGTGAGAATTACCAAAATGTCACATAGAGACATGAAGGGAGCACTGTTGGAAAAATGGTACTGATAGATTTGCTCATTACAAGGTTGTCACGAACTTTCAGGTTCAATAAAGTGAACCACAGTAAAATGAGATAGGCCTATATTTGGTAGAGCATCATTCTGGGTGTGTTTGTGAAGGTGTTTCTGAATGAGATTACATGGGAACTGGCAGACTGAGTAAAGCAAATGTGGAGGCCTAAAGAGAACAAAAAGGTGGAGTAAGAGAGAATTTGCTATGATTGTCTTTGAGGTAGGACATTGGTCTTCTGCCTGCAGGCTGTGACTCATACTGGATCTTACACCATCAGCTTCCCTTGTTTTTTGACCTTTGGACTCATTGAACCTTACACCATCAGCTTTCCTGGTTCACTGGCTTCCGGACTACAAATGAAACTATAGCATTGGCTATCCTGGGTCTCTAGCATACCAGCTGCAGATCATGGGACTTCTCAATGTTTAATGTACTATGAATTACATCCAGTCCTTTTAGGTATACGTATATTTAAACGTTGTGGTTTACATCTCTAGAAGTTTGATTTTTTTAATGTATCTTCCACATCTGTAAACTTTTGAACATATGGTAAACAGTATAAGTGTTTTAATGCCATAACTTGAATAATTCTAACATATGTTTCAATTCTGAGTCAGTTTTGATTTACTGATTTTTCTCCTTACATCATATTTTCCTTCTTTTTTTCATGCTTAGTAAATTTGCATTGGAAAATTTTCTTTTACTGGGTATATTTGTATTCCATAAATATCCTTGAGTTTCTTCTGGAGGGCTACTAAGTTACTTGAATACAGTTTGTTGCTTTAGTCACTTGTTTTGAAGATTTGTTAGGTAAATTAGTTTAGAGCTAATTATTCAAACTCTTGAAGCAAGACGCTTTTGATTGCTGAACTCAATGCCCCAGGAATCCTTAGGTTTTCATTCTGGCACATAAATAGTGTGAGAATTCACAAAATTCCCAGCCTTTGCATAAGCATTGGGCACTATTTACCTTAACCCATTAAGTAGTTCTTTCCTCGTTCTTGGATAGCTTCCTTGCATCCATATGAAGATCAGCACTGAGCTGAACTCAAGCAGGGTGCTCTCTCGGTGTATTAGTCCATTTTCACACTGCTGTAAACAAATACCTAAGACTGGGTAATTTGTAAAGGAAAGAGGTTTAATTGACTCACAGTTCCACAGGGCTGGAGGGGCCTCAAGAAACTTACAATCATGGTGGAAGGTGAAGAGGAAGCAATGACCTTCTTCACATGGTGGTGGGAGAGAGAAGTGCAAGCAGGGGAAACGCCTTATGCTTATAAAACCATCAGATCTCATGAGAATTCACTCACTATCGCGAGAACAGAATGGCAGAAACTGCCCCAGTGATCCAATCACCTCCTTCCCTCCTTCTGAATGAGATTACATTTGAACTGCCAGCCTGAGTAAAGCAAATGTGGAGGCAAATATGTACCAAATATTTTTATTTAATAACTTACTATTATTTTTAACATATGGGGATTACCATGGAGATGAGATTTGTGTAGGGGCACAGAGCCAAACCATATCACATGGCAAGTCGTAAAAGATTTTTCTCTGTTTAGCATTATCTTTTCTGACGCTTTTTATGACAAATTCTGTCTTAGTCTGGATGCTCAGCTCTGTCTCCTTCTTTACATCTCAGTTTTGTTCAAAAGTTGTACTCCTTGATGTAAAGGTGAATGTCTAATTGTATTTCGGTGACTTGTACATACTTGTCATCCATAAATATTTGCCAAATAAAGGAATAAACATTTTCACCATAAGATAAACCTCATCATAGCAACACCTCGTTTAAATATTGCTGTTTTTGTTGTTTTATAACATGTACCAAATATTTTTTATTTAATAATTTACTAATATTATTTTCAAATTGTGTTAGGTAGTTAATCCAAATCAACAGTATATAACTGTGATGAGTCAGGAAACTTCAGTTGTTTCTAAAAGTATTGTGAATTCTCCACTGCTCCTCCAATAAAGGTGATAATAGACTTTGTTCTGATATAAATATTTTTACCTTATTGCATATTTTTTCCTACTGCTCCTATAGCACAGAGCATTTCTATTTATTGGCTTGCTGGATATTTGCATAATTGATGTAATATTTGATATTTAATAACTTTTAATATTGAGTAACTTTACTAATGTTTTGATAATACTTTCAGGAATACTTAAAAAAATTTCCTTATTAGACATGTTCAGCATTGACTTATTTTGATTTGCCTGCTTGACAGTACAGGTACTATAATTTCTTTAATGAGATATTTAAATATATAATCTTCTGAAATCTCAGGTGGCATACATGCAGAAATATTATGCCTTTATAAAGTCAAAAATTTTAAACTTTTTAAAGATAAAATTTTTCTCTGGCATATCTGTAATATTGAAAGTGAACCAAAATGTATTTCTAAGGCTTAGGGGACATGTTTTGAGCAGCCACCCACATCAGCAAAACATTTCTCCAAGCACCCATATTTTTATATGGTGGCTTATATGAGCGATGGCTCAGCCCTGTTGTCCTGCACATGAGGAGGCGAGGCTAGGTGTTCTAGACCAGCCTGGACAACATAGAAACTTCTCATCCATTAAAAAAAAAATACATGTGATTTTCACATAATATATTCATGTGTGTTCCAATGCAAAATAGTAGTTTCAATGTTCAATTATTTTGAGTTGTATTTACACTTCTAAGTTAAACAAACAAACTTAAGAATATGTTAACATTTTTATGATCCCCAAGACCCTGCAACATTCAACCTCTGAAGAATATACAGCTTTAGAAGAATGAATAAATAAATATAATAAGCATTTTTACATAACACATATTAGGATATATTTTATTTCATGCCAATAGTAGGTTCCATGTAAAAATGAGACATGGGTTGGGAAAAATACTGTAATCAAAAAAATTCATAATGTCTAGGATCCTTTTCCAGATTATACTAGAATTAAGGAAATGGACTCGCATTCTCTTATATAGCCATGGGCCTTCAAAAGTGTTCCCCAAAACCATTCTCCATGCTCCAACTTCTCATCTGCCTCACCACTGGGACCCACAGAAAGTAAACATGCTCACAGTACAGGAACTAGAGCTTTGCACTGTTTGTTTTTTGTTGTTGTTTTTTGTTTTTATGTGGAACGCTTCATGAATTTGCGTGTCATCCTTGCGCAGGGGTTATGCTAATCTTCTGTGTATCGTTCCAATTTTAGTGTATGTGCTGCTGAAGTGAGCACTGCACTGTTCTTTTAAGAAGGAGGCAAGGTAAGGGTTGCAGCAGTCCTTGGAGAAAAAGAAGCAGCTCCAGACCCAATTGTGTTAGATGTATTTGCTGAACACTTATGTCCGAATCATGGCGCAGAGAAATATGTGCAGGATACAAATATGAATATTTCATGGGCTTGGGAAGGAGTTAGGCTGCAAAGCAATGCTACATGATGAAGTGTTCAAGTAGGACCAGTCTGAGGAGAGGACACCTCATGGGTTTCGAGTTAGTTAGTGTGGTGAAAAGAAGCAATTTCGGCCGGGCGCAGTGGCTTACGCCTGTAATCCTAGCACTTTGGGAGGCCGAGGTGGGTGGATCACCTGAGGTCAGGAATTCAAGACCAGTCTGGCCATCATGGTGAAACCCATCTAAAAAAAAAAAGGAAAGAAAAGAAGCAATTTCAAGACGCAATTGAACATGCTGAATGGGAAAAAAACAGAGGTTGTTTTCATATGTGGAGAAAAAGGGAAGTTCATATGAAATATTTTATGGCTTGTGGTAATCTTATTTTATCTTTTAAAGGAGACTAAAGCATGTTTTGTTTAAGATCCTGTCTTTAATATTTGCAATTCCAAATTTTTTTTTTTTTTTTTTTTTTTTTTTGAGATGGAGTTTCGCTCTTGTTACCCAGGCTGGAGTGCAATGGCCCGATCTCGGCTCACTGCAACCTCCGCCTCTTGGGTTCAGGCAATTCTCCTGCCTCAGCCTCCTGAGTAGCTGGGATTACAGGCACGCGCCACCATGCCCAGCTAATGTTTTGTATTTTTAGTAGAGATGGGGTTTCACCATGTTGACCAGGATGGTCTCGATCTCTTGACCTCGTGATCCACTCGCCTCGGCCTCCCAAAGTGCTGGGATTACAGGCTTGAGCCACCGCGCCCGGCCAGCAATTCCAAATTTTTATAGTTCTTGTCACTGTTGAGCTAAGGTAGACCATTAGTGTGTCCAGTCACATACTAATTTAATCTAGATTCCAGAATTCCAGAATTCACACCATCAGTGCATTTATTCCCCCAAAATAACTCAATAAAACACTGAAGGATTTTCAGAAGATTGTTGATGTTTATCAAGACTTGAGAGCATATGTTATAAAGGGACCTGAATCCATTATTTTGAAATAACTACAGAGAAGTAAAATAAGTAAAAAAGATCCATTACATCTATGGACAGATTGCACGGTGGAAAGCATAATTGTGTAAGACAACAAACTTGAGAATATGTATTAAAAGGGAAAGAATGATGTTTTTGATTCACAGTGAATGCTTATTCATGATTTTATAAACCATCAAATAGAAAATGATGCGGAACTATGTGGGATACAGAGCTATAGTATGTGTTAAATATAATGTCCCCTGAGAGAAATGATTTGAAGCACTTTCAAATATTGTCTAGGTTCTTCTCTCTTTCTCTCTCTCTTTCACACACACACACACACACACACACACACACACACCCTTGAATCTTTGAATTAAGACAAATGTTAGTATCTGCATTTGGTGACAATGTGACTGTAGTCAAAGATAACAAATGATTATTCTCAAGAGACACACAGCTTGCACCTACTCTGCATTGATTTTTCATTAAGGAGCATAATATTTTATTTGCATTTCAGGCAATGACATGGATTTTTTGGTGAACTCACTCTATTTTGTCTACGTATCTTTAATAGGTTTGCGAGGCAGTTTACAGCAAAAGGCCATAAAATTGTTTTCTAAATAAAGATAATAGATCAAAGTTTTCAATTCAACATGGTATTCTCAAACCCACACACTGAAATAGGACTAGCTTACCCAGTCAAGTGGTGAAGAAAGCTGCCTTGTCAAAACATGTAAATTCCCACTGAGTTTGTGTCCTTAAATTAGAATTTTTTTCCATCTCAGGTTTTTCTATTGCTGATCACTGTCCAAAGCATCTCACTGTTTCTCTTTCCCCCCAGAGTGAGCTCTATTTGTATTGACCTATGCCTCATTATTGGGTACCACAAGAGCATCAGCTTGACTAAGACAACACATTTATGGCAAAATTTGTATTTAAAATAATTCATGGCAAAAAAATTATATTTAAAGTCATCACTCTAAATTTCTTCATGAATTTCCCTTTCCATATTTCCATCTTAATGTTTTTGGACTGTCTCTTGATTTTACTCACCTCTGAGACCTTAAAAAAGCCTTTGAGGATGATATAATTAGACATTGAATGTTAGAAGATGACTAAATGGTGGCAATATACGTTGATCAAAATTAACTCATGACAGTAGGGACATGTTTTTCGAAGAGTTGGGATCATTTCTAATTTAATTGGAATTCATTTATAAACAATTTGTGCTAAATATATTTCCTAAACTTTCTAAGTATCTTTTTCTCCAGATATTATACCATTTTCCCCACTTAAACTAGATTAACTAGTCATTAGGGATAGGGAGAAAAGAGACTGACTTGCTGCAGTTCAATGTCATAGAGCAGATATTCTCATCAGTGAATAAATGCTATGTAGATTTTACCAAGAGTTGTTTCTTTCTTAGTCTTGTTCCACTTGTGAACTTTATTTCACTTGATACTGTTCCCTCATCAATTCCATGTCCGACATCTTTTTGAAAGTCAAACGCATCTATCCTTCCTTCTTAGGACTTCTTTTCAGAGATCATCTTGTCTTAATCCAAAACTCCTTAGTCAGTGCCCTTCTTATGACAGCGTTCACATCCTTGTTTCTCAATGTGTAGATGAATGGGTTGAAGGTGGGTGTGACAATGCCACAGAAGAGAGCAACGATCCTCCCCCGGTCATGAGAATAGCTAGAGGGAGGGGGGGCGTACATACTGATGGGTGTGAAGTAGAAGAGACAGACCACCAGCAAATGTGAAGCACAGGTATCGAAAGCCTTCCAGCGACTTTCAGCAGAGAGACTTCTCATTACTGCCTGAGCAATGAACACATAAGTGCCCAGGAAGATGGTGAGTGGCACCAGGAGAAGCAAAACGCCTAGTACATTGAGCCCAGCTTCATTCATACGAGTATCAATACAGGCTAGTTTCAAAAGGGCTGGAACTTCACAGAAGAAATGGTCCAACACTCTCCGTCCACATCTTGGAGCCATCACTGTGAGAGTGCATTGGACAAGGGAGTTAGCAAAATCACTGATCCAGGTGCCCATGTGGATACAGTGTTTCTGCTTCATGATGATTGGGTAGTGAGGAGGCTTGAAAATGGCAGCATAATGGTCAAAGGCCATGATGGCCAGAAGCATGCATTCAGTAGAACCCAGGGCCAAAGCTATATAGAGTTGGACAACACAACCCCCATAGCTAATGGTCTTTTCTGGTCCCTGGAGGTTGACCAGCATTTGTGGGATAGTGCTGGTGGTGTAGCAGAGGTCCAGAAAGGATAGGCTGGAGACAAAAAAGTATGTGGGGCTGTCAGGCTGGGGATCCAGGCAGAAAACTAGCATAATGGAGATATTTCCAAATAGGGCAAAGATGTAGGCCACCGGAAAGATTACAGAGTGTTGTCTCTAGCCAGGGATGGCCAGAAAATCCCAATATGATGAAATCACCTATTGAGCTTTGATTGTTGATCCACACGTCAGTACTGAGAGGTGAAATTCCACCTGAGACCTCTAAATACCCACAATTAGGGATAGATAGACATCAGCAGTAAGAGGAAGCCACTGAGAATTAGAGATCAGAGATGCTGAGATGAAATTCTCATTTTTGCTCTAATCTGCATCTGCATCTTCATTACAGTAAAATGTCATTTGCATCTATAACCTGATGATGATAAAATGTGGAGTCAACACCATCAATGTAATATTGAAAGATTACTGAGGAAAGAATAAATGCCACACCAGCAACATAGTTGGGAATTTTGCGTCTTTAATATACATCTTCTGGTTAGGTATTCACTCCATCTGGGTTTTCATATCTTCTCTTCTAAAAAGTTTTATTAGTACTGCCATCAACTCTACCTGTCATGGATATTTAACGGTGGCAACAGAGTGTAGAGTCAAACAGGTTGGGAAAAGGCAGAGCTTCCAAAAAACGGGTCAAACGAAGACCAGCATGAAGACTGAAGGAGGATCTGCAGCCAGGGAGAGTGAAGACATCTTGGTGTGTACATCCGCTTTGTGCTGATCCTGATCAGAACCACCATGAGAACTAGAGTACTTCATAAAGTCTGCATGATGAAAGGATGGAGTGCCAGGACTCATTTTACCCCTCCCAAGCTTTAATGATGGTCCCACTCAGAGAATCTAAAAATAGGGTGGAAAAAAGGCCGAAAAATTCGAACAAAATGACACATACACAAAAAATCGGGCCTTAGAAATTTGTTTTGTTGTGAAAAATGCAACTTTAAAAACATCTGGATAAACTTGATGGAATTTTAACCTCTGAGAGAAATAACCAGAAAGAGCTTAAGTATTTGAATATTTGAAATTTGAGAAAGTATATGAATTTCTAATCCTTCCAGCACATATAAGCTTAATCATTTCCCCCCCTCCCTTCTTTATTCTTGTATCTTACTAATTACTGATACTGTTTCTACCACCTAAATTGCCTCTATCCTGCTCTTCCCCATCCAAGTTAAACAATTCCTTTATCATAAAATTTCTAAAGAATAATTCCAATTGCAAATTTTTCCATTCTCTACAATCCCAAATTTCTTTTTTGTTTGACTCCTATCTTTTAGCAAATTGGCCGTGTGTTTTTCTCTAGTTGTTTTGTAAAATAAATTTATAAAAGACTGAGAGTTCCTCCAAATCCTTGTCATTCCATTCAGTAGCTGTGTGACTTTGGAGATGTGATTTCATCTTTGTGTGCTTCAATTTTCTCATCTTTCAAATGAGCATAATTATACCTATCTCATAGAACTAGTGTACATATTAAGGAATAGAGTATAAGTTGCAGACATAGCTCTGTTCTTGTCATATACTAATACTTCAATAACTATGAACGTTATTATCAGTTATAATAGTTATTAACAGTAACAATAACTACTATATACTTACCTAATTATGAATTCCCAGATATATTGTAATTGTTTTCTTTTTATGCATCTATAAACAGTTTACAATGATATTGGTAATAATAAGCAACTATTTATTAGGGGATAGTAAACAAAATGTGTCTGCTCCGAAATCAGCTCAGGATCCTCTGTTTACTTTTCTGATCCTCTCATTTGCCCTACGTCATTTTCTTCTTGTGATCCTGACTTAGTAGGATTCAGGTACTTCGCTGGCCAGCTCTATTTTTCAAATTCTGTCATCTGAGTTATGAACGGGTGAATGAAATGAGTGACAGTGTTAAATGATAGGGATAAAAACTTGCTTCACAGCTAAACATAAGAATCACTAGATTCAAAACTGATTTTAATGTCCATCCGTTAACACTTCTAATTTCTTCATTTGCTTATAGAATGACAATTCTTTTGGTATGCAGAGGTCATCATTCTCTCTGAATTATAATTGCATACATGTCACATAAGATGGCAACTGGACCGATTTCTTCTTTACCATTGTCTCTCACATGTATCCACTAAATTTGTATCTATCTAAAAACGTTAAAGCAGACATATAGAAAATAGTTCAGTGTCCCATGGTCTCCAGCTTTCACACTGGTATTCCTACTTACAATTGTTCTTTCGTCTTCAAAACCACCTAGCTGGTTTGGAGAGCAGTCTTTCCATCCTTGAAATGGGACCATGTACATTTCACTTCCAAATTCTTCAGTGGCTCTCCATATTTTGACAAATTATATTAAAATGCAATCTTGAACTCAGGCTTCATATAACAATGACTTGAACCAGCACAGACATATTCACCGATTCAACCAAACTTGTGACCTTCCCTCTTGACCCCTTGTGTTTTTGCTGATGTGAAATGCCACTGTTGTTATCTATCCTATAAGGATCATCTCAAATACACAAATGTCCTTAAGTATTTCCTGCTTTCCTTCATTACTGGTCATCCAGATCATTTTATTTGTAATTTCTTCATGATATACTCATTTTTATATATGACATATATATGATTTGATAATTTCTTTATGATACTCATACATATATTCATATATATATGTCTATATAGACAGATGTCTATATATGAGTATATGTATGAGTATATCATGATATATAGATATATATCTGTATATGAGAGAGATAGAGATTTTCTTTTGTGTCATTTTTGTACTTGACATGTTTTCCTGACTATATCAATTACATACTTTTTAAAAAGAGTCAGCATGTGAAGCAAGAGCATATGTTAAATGTAATTGATATTTATTACATATTAATCAATTTGGATCCAGTTGAAACCAGCAATCGTGAAGCTTTTTCCTTTGGTGCTCTAATATGTTATTCCTAGACTACATTAACATTGTGATATCATTATTTTTCACCTATGACCTCAATCAGTTTCACTGGTATTTCATCACAACCAAACTCATATACATCATTTATTTTTAAATTCAGAGACCAAGAGGTCAAAGCAGAGTTAAAATATGCTCTATTGGCAGTTTTAGTTTTTTATTGCTAATTCTCAAATTGATGTAACTAATTAACCAATAAATACATTGATTTTACTTACTAAAAACTAATGGACTTTAAATATGTCACTTCATACCCTTGTGATCTGGTTTGTTCAAACAGATCAAGATAATTAAAATACTTGCATATAAACTCCATAGTACTTTAATGACAATTAGATGTAAATTTCCTTTGTGAATTAAAAAAAAAACTGTACAAGACCTTATATAATACAAAAGAAACAGCTGCAATATTAGTAGGACTACTCACATGGTAAAATTACATAGAGGTGATTCTAGAAACTTCTGGGACTTTTTTTTTAAACCTTATCATTTTGTATCTCTGCAATGCCACTCTTCATTCAAACTGGTCCTACTCAGTTCCTTTCTTCTCCCATTTCTCACCTGGGACAGTGAGTCTTTAGGAATAGAGCCTTAGAAATATGATTACCTTTTATATTGTATCCCCAAAGAAATGGAACACATATCACTGCCAGTTGATTAGAAGATTATTAGAGAAATATATTTTGATTCAATACTGAGAAACAATTTTATCGTTACATATATCTTTCTGAATCAAATTTTGCCTTATCTATTATAGTCAAAGGAAGACTTCTTCTGTGTTGTAGGATTTCTTATAGAAGGATACTCCTTAATCAGCATTCAGGTAATTCCTTGTCCAATTAAG
Organism: Sapajus apella; assembly: GCF_009761245.1. Lineage (NCBI taxonomy): Eukaryota > Metazoa > Chordata > Mammalia > Primates > Cebidae > Sapajus > Sapajus apella. The sequence continues at coordinate 3,194,631 of NW_022437080.1, forward strand.
ATCCTAAAAAGACAATTTTGGAATGCTACCTTCATTCTATCTGGACTGTTTTCTTGCTAGAGTTTCTTTCAGAATCTCATCTAATTACCTGCACTCAGATAATGTTCTAAATCTGAAGGAAGCTGAGTTTCTTTTCCTACATTTCAAAATCAGTAGTATTTTCACGATCTTTATATTTTTCTACTACTTCTCTTCCAATAGGCACAGCTATTTATTTCTATCAAGTGCTATTAAGTTTCTGAGATAAGTTTGGAATATTATGAATAAAATTAATTATATACTCTACCCCAAGAAAGCAGTAAAGTTATTAAAGAAGAATATGTAGCCTGTTCCCTTGGTTTTCCATACACTTCATTCATGCCTAAATATTGAAGACTTATAGCAAATAGAGGTAAAATCAATAATAAGGAAATAACAGCAGTAGATAAACTCAGAAAGTAGAGTTAGGAGAGAAAAAAATGGAAAGGAGAGAAAAAAATGGAAAGGAAAGGAAAAAGAAAATGAGACAGAAAAAAGATAAGTACATAAAGATAGTACGTTCTTATCTATTATATAGCAATAGTCACATAAGTTGCTGTTGAATATAGGAATATAAAAGGAAATGAAAAAAATTGAAAATAAAAATTAAAGATCTAAGACGAAATTCAGTAATTCAGTTTAAATGCCTAGAAAGGACTGCAGGGAGCTCTTGCCTTTCTGACTGTATAAGAATAATACGGAAATAGAAGAGTTTAATTTGCCTAAATCAGAAGTTAAAACATGCTGATGAGTCCCTTGAGAGTGAAAAACTGGAGTTGGGAGACAGAAGAATCTATAGATCCTGGCAAATGGGGTGCACAAAAAAAAATGAAGGATGAGCAGAGTAGAAGTATCTGACCATGTGGTTTATGAAAATGTGAAGCCCATTATTTTAAATGTTTACATCCTAATACAGTCTTCATTAGCTTTCTAAGCATGACTCTAAGAATTAATAAATGAAACTGAAACAATATTTAGATTTTCATTCTACCCGACTTATTTTATATACTTCTTAATATTACTTTGTAAGAACTTTTGCTATTGTTTTAATTCCATGCTCTCTCCCTATCAGATTCCCTTGTTCTAAATTGTCATAGATTTAAACAACCTTTTGTTGTTTGTTTTGTTTTTGTTTTGTTCTGAGACAGAGTCTTGTTTAGCCACCCAGGCTGGAGTGCAATGGTGGGATCTCTGCTCACTGCAATCTCTGCCTCGCAGGTTCAAGTGATTCTCCTGTCTCAGCCTCCGGAGTAGCTGGAATTACAGGTGTGCGCCACCAAACCTGGCTAATTGATTTAAACAACCTTTGATTTATCTGAGTGGTAAGGCTTTGAGAGTTAAATTTTCTCGAAAATCAATATGTTAATATCTACAATCTTCGTAATGGAAATAGCAGTTTCAATCTAAAAAAAGGTTTTAAAAATGCACACCTAAAATATTTAAATGAAAATATAAAGTTTCAAAGGTAAATAACATGATTAGTAACACATATTTTTTCCATCAGTCTCCTCATAATAAAATAGTATTTGACTATGATTTGCAACACCAGATTGTTCACATCAAATTTTCTATCCATAAACCTAAATTTTAGGTATATAATTGCTTTCATAAAGTATGTTTGCTTTCTTCACGTAATATGCCTCTAAAGTAAGAATGATTTTTTTTAAAAATGGAAGAAAGGACACTCAGGCACCACGAGGTTGTAGGACTTGCTCAAATTTATAGATCTAGTAAATTCAGAAGAAAAGATTTGAATAATACAATATTTTGAATACTTCATTGGTATACTTTTCAAAGCTTATTGTCCTCTCAAACAAAAATGTATGTGGCTTGTAGAATTTCTTAAGAATTTTATTTTACAGTTTTACTCCTGAGTGCTCCCTTTACCCTACTCCATGAAGCGATGACAAAGCAAGGTGACCTTTGACTTTGATTAATGTTGCCTCCCCCTTTGGTATTTACCTAATGCTGGGTTGTAATCCATCAGTTTGTCTGGTATGTGACATGGAGATGGGGAGTCCTGGAAGACTGACCTGGGGCCCAAACATGATCCTCAGACCAGTTTGCTGTTTGAATTTCTTCTCAGTCCTCTATAACATCAACTCAGTTCTCTCTGACCTACTGAAATGCCAACTTCAAAAACCAATTCCAACTTATGACCATCCGTAGTATCTTAACTCTTCAGTGAGTTTTCCCAGGAATTTTCATGCCATTGCTGGCTTGCTCTCACCCTTCTGTTTAAGCCTCCAATACTCAAAATAATTAGTATTTACGGCTGCCAGCATGTCCAGGGAAAAAACCAGAGGAACTAGAAAATGAGGGACACCTCAGAAGAAATCAAGAAAATGATCCTAACAAAATACAAACTTTGGACTTGTAAATTTGGAGAGTCATCTAAGAAGAAAGAAAATTAATTTGAGCAAGACTTGATCTCATGGTTGTGAAGATGATTTTTAAAAATTATTATTATACGTTAAGTTCTGGGATACTTGGGCAGAATGTGCAGGTTTCTTACATACCTACACATGTGCCATGGTGGTTTGCTGCATCCATCAACCCATCATCTACATTAAGTATTTCTCCTAATGCTAACACTCCCCTATCTCCCCAGCCTCCAACAGGCTCCGGTATGTGACATTCCCCTCCCTGTGTCCATGTGTTCTCATTGTTCAACTCCCACTTATGAGTGAGAACGTGCAGTGTTTGGTTTGCTGTTTCTGTGTTTGTTTGCTGAGAATGATGGTTTCCAGCTTCATCCATGTCTCTGCAAAGGACATGAACTCATTCTTTTTTATGGCTGCATAGTATTCCATGGTGTATATGTGCCATGGACATTTGGGTTGGTTCCAAGTCTTTGCTATTGTAAATAGCGCTGTGATAAACATACGTGTGCATGTGTCTTTATAGTAGAATGATTTATAATCCTTCAAGTATATACCCAGTAATGGGATTGCTGGGTCAAATGGTATTTCTGGTTCTAGATCCTTGAGGAATCACCATACTGTTTTCCACAATGGTTTAACTAGTTTACACTCCCACCAACAGTGTAAAAGTGTTCCTGCTTCTCCACATCCTCTCCAACATCTGTTGTTTCCTGACTTTTTAATGATCACCATTCTAACTGGCATGAGATGGTATCTCATTGTGGTTTTGATTTGCATTTATCTAATGACCAGTGATGATGAGCTTTATTTCATATGTTTCTTGGTCACATAAATGTCTTCTTTTGAGAAATGTCTGCTCATATCCTTTGCCCACTTTTTGATGAGGTTGTTTGTTTTTTTTCTTGTAAATTTGTTCTTTGTAGATTCTGGATATTAGCTCTTTGTCAGATGGATAGATTGCAAAAATTTTCTTTCATCTGTAGGTTGCCTGTTCATGCTGATGATGGTTTCTTATGCTGTGCAGAAACTCTTTAATTTAATTAGATCCCATTTGTCAATTTTGGCTTTTGTTGCCATTGCTTTTGGTGTTTTAGTCATGAAGTCTTTGCCCATGCCTATATCCTGAATGGTATTGCTTATATTTTCTTCTATGGTTTTTGTGGTTTCAGGTCTTATGTTTAAGTCTTTAATCCATCTTGAGTTAATTTTTGTATAAGGTGTAAAGAAGGGGTCCAGTTTCAGTTTTCTGCATATGGCTAGACAGTTTTCCTAACACTATTTATTAAATAAGGAATCCTTTCCTCATTGCTTGTTTTTGTCAGGTTTGTCAAAGATCGAATGGTCATAGATGTATGGCATTATTTCTGAGGCCTCTGTTCTGTTCCATTGGTCTATATCTCTGTTTTGGTACCAGTACCATGCTGTTTTGGTACCAGTACCATGCTGTTTTGGTTACTGTAGACTTGTCTTATAGTTTGAAGTCAGGTAGCGTGATGCATCCAGCTTTGTTCTTTTTGCTTAGGATTGTCTTGGCTATATTGGCTTTTTTTTAGGTTCCATATGAAATTTAAAGTAGTTTTTTCCAATTCTGTGAAAAAAGTTAATGGTAGCTTGTTGGGGATAGCATTGAATCTATAAATCACTTTGGGCAGTATGGCCAATTTCACAATATCGATTCTTCCTATCCATGAGCATGGAATGTTTTTCCATTTGTTTGTGTTCTCTCTTATTTCTTTGAGTAGTGTTTTGTAGTTCTTCTTGAAGAGGTCCTTCACATTCCTTGTAAGTTGTATTCCTAGGTATTTTATTCCCTTTGTAGCAATTGTGAATAGGAGGTCCCTCATGATTTGGCTCTCTGTTTGTCTATTATTGGTGTATAGGAATGCTTGTGATTTTCACACATTGATTTTTTATCCTGAGACTTTGCTGAGGTTCCTTATCAGCTTAAGGAGATTTTGGGCTGAGATAATGGGGTCTTCTAAATATACAATCATGTCATCTGCGAACAGAGACAATTTGACTTCCTCTCTTTCTATTTGAATACGCTTTATTTATTTCTCTTGACTGATTGCACTGGCTGGAACTTTCAACACTATGTTGAATGGAAGTGGCACAAGAGTCTTGTGCCAGTTGTCGAAGGGGATGCTTCCAGCTTTTGCCCATCCAGTATGATATTGGCTGTGGGTTTGTCATAAATAGCTCTTATTATTTTGAAATAAATTCCATCAATACCTAGTTTATTGAGAGTCTTTAGCATAACGAGGTGTTGAATTTTACCGAAGACCTTTAAAATCGACATCCTAACATCACAATTAAAAGAACTAGAGAAGCAAGAACAAACTAATTCAAAAGCTAGCAGAAGACAAGAAATAACTAAGATCAGAGCAGAACTGAAAGAGAAAGAGACATGAAAAATCCTCAAAAAAAATCAATGAATCCAGGAGCTAGTGTTTTTTAAAAGGTTAACAAAATAGATAGACCACTAGCCAGACTAATAAAGAAGAAAAGAGAGAAGACTCAAATAGTCATAACTGAAAATGATAAAGGGGGTATCACCACTGATCCCACAAAAATACAAACTACCATCAGAGAATACTATAAACACCTCTATGCAAATAAACTAGAAAACCTAGAAGAAATGGATAAACTCCTGGACACCTACACCCTCCCAAGACTAAACCAAGAAGAAGTCTAATCTTTGAATAGACCAATAAAAAGTTCTGAAATTAAGGTAGTAATTAATAGTGTACTAACCAAAAAAAGCCCAGGACCAGGCAGATTCACAACTGAATTCTACCAGAGTTACAAAGAGGAGATGGTACCACTTCTTCTGAAACGATTCCAAACAATAGAAAAAGAGGGACTCCTCCCTAATAAGCCAGCATCATCCTGATACCAAAACCTGACAGAGACACAACAAAAAAAGGAAAATTTCAGGCCACTATCCCTGAGAAGCATTGATGTGGAAATCCTCAATAAAATCCTGGCAAACCAAATTCAGCAGCACATCAAAAATCTTAACCACGATCAAGTCGGCTTCATCCCTGGGATGCAAGTCTGGTTCAATATATGCAAATTAATAAATGAAATCCATCACATAAACAGAATTCAATGCCAAGATGATTTTTTAAATATAGGTTATAAAGTAGGTAAATTTTCCCTTCACATATGTTTACTATTCTGATAAAGATAGGACAACTTCATGTAGCTGTGAAAATAATCTTAGTTTAAAATATGATTTTTTTCATGTTTCTTTCTATAATGTTTCCTCATTCTCAATTTATTATATAAGATACTTTATAAACATAAGACATATTGATTCATTGGATAAGCATTGTCATTATGTAAATTAGGAAAATAGATTTTTGTTATTCATATTTAGCTGATGACAATTCCAAAACTCAGAAAATCAAATAAGTTGCCCAAGATCACAGACAGGTAGACTAGGAACACAAACCAATGCTTCCTAATTTGATCTAGTTTTTCCTCCTTCAAGTTATTGAACATAACTAATCCACGCCCCTCAGACTGAAGACTGAAATTGTATTTCAACATATGTCCTGGCCCACTACCTCCATTATATTAGCCTTTCTTTTTTTCTGTCACAGTCTTTTTGGATTAGTAGGAAAAATAATAGACATGAAAATGCTAAGATTATATATACTTAGTCTGTGTTCTTGGACAGATAAGCTTAAATATAAGACTTTGTATTTCTTTATCATAAGGATACTTATCAAAACGACTAAATTAACTTGATCTCAAATAAATCATATGAAGCAAAGTTTTTGAAAACATTTTATATCAGACTTCAGAAATGAACCCAAATGTGTGTGGAGATTTACTTTATCATGAAGGAGGAATTTCATATCATTAGGTAAAAGCAGAGCTCTTCAGCGGAATGTGTTTGTGCTAACTGATTTAAAAATTAGGAGAAAAAATAAATACATTCCTACCTTTAAATTAATTTCAAAACAATAAAAATTTAAATGTAGAAATATTAGGCAAAAATTTTAAGATAACTAAAAGGTCTTAAATTATTGATATATCTGATACATAAAAGTAAAATTTCTGCAGATACAAATATTATAAACAAAGTGAAGCAAAAAACCAGTTACGAACTTCAAAAAGATATCTGTGAAGCATGTGAAAGAAAAAGGCTAAAATCCTTCATGTATACATGTCTGTTATTAACGACCAACAGTCACATTAAACTACAGTCAAGGACCAGGACAGAGATTTTTAGATGTCTTTCAAATATATGCCAAAATGTTTATCATTACATATACAAGAAATGCAAATTAAAATCACAATGGAATACAATTTTTACTTATCAAATTGGCAAATAGCAAATATTTTATTTTTTATCATGCTGGAAAATCACTTGACTTTAGCCTTCTTAAAAAGCAACTTAGAATTATACATCATGTGTAAAAATGAACGTGCCTATTGACACAGTAATTCCGTTTCTCGACATTCACCTGACACAAATTTGTGCATAATCCTTCAGAGGTGGGTGTACAAAGGCCTTTGTGGCAGTGTCGTTTGCATTAGCAAAGAGCTAGGCATCTCATAAATGACCACCGCTCTTGAAGTTGTTAAACACATCTTCATAATGTAATATTATGCATTTATTAAAAATAGTGAGATAAGTTTGTAGTTACAAAATTGATATATTTAAGGAGAAAAAATTTACAGGATACTATTTATAACACAAGGTGTTATCTATTAACCTATCAATATGCAAATATAAATAAATGTATCTATAAAAACACATGCACATATATACAACGACCCCACACATGCTAATATGTGCAGAGAATATCTTTGGAAAAGTGAAAAATGGCAAATGACAAAATGGAGGAAGGAGTGGAAGAGGGATTTGTTTGCCCCATAAATATCTTTAATGGGTATATTTATTGTCTTACATTTTTTACATTTTTTGAATTTGCAGCAGTACTGAGCACAAAACAAAATTATGGTGACCTTCCAGGGAAGTTTCCTGAGGAGTGCACGTAGAGTTTAATTTCATGATGGAAAAAATATGCTTAGAATCTAAAATGAAATAAACCAACAATTTACCTAATCAAAAAATCTTTGTTACTCCTCTCTTTATTTTTTAAACTTTATGGTTTTAAATACAAATTTGTTTCTCAAAGTAACATATGTATACAATTTAGAGTCAAATATTTCCACATAGATTTAAAAAACAACCACCAGTATTCCACTCCCTCTCCATGTAAGCACTTTCAGCTTTTGCACTTTTATCTGGCAGTTTCTCAAATATTTCTAACTTAATTCAACATTTCCAAAACTTCAGTGCTTTTGAGTGCCAGGTACTGCTTCGTGCACTTGGCATACATCCGTGGACAAAAGAAAGATCTCCGCCTCTCACAGGTTAAAATTCTAAGGCATGTCAGTGGAGGAACCAACTCTACAAAAAATTTTTTAAACATGTTGATTCTGAACCAATATAAGTGGTTGTGTGACGGGCAAACATAAACCCAAGATGCCTTGAGTAACTGGTCTCAAGGTTACAACCTTGTTTGATACATTTTATACGTTTCAGGGAGGCAGAAGTTACAGGCAAAGTCATAAATTAATACAGTTAGGTGGGGAGGGCAGGTATCAATCTTTCAGGCACATTTTCTGATTGTTCTGATTTTAGCCTCATTCTACATCTGTCTTTTAAGAAACACGGTTTACCTTTCCAAAGCCTCCATTGATCTGCAGGGTTCTTCAATACAAATTCCCTTTATTACTGCCACTCCCGCACCAAATTCTTGTAAAAATAGTTAGATTTCATCTTTTTGTCATTTACTACTTCTCATCTATTTGATATCTTACAAAAGTTTATTGATCTTTTCTCTGCTTTCAGCTCCTCTCCAGTTCTATTTGTATTTACATATTTATAGCATTTTTATTCAGTATAATTTGTATGGTGTTTACAAAGGAATGGGAATAAACACTTCTATTCCATGTACCATGCTTAATCAGAACTCTATTTTTTTATACTATTTAGGTTACTGGTTATGAGAATTAGAAAAATTTGTGCCAAGTTTGAAAAACTACACCTTGACTTTTTATTCATTAAAAATTTATACACTTGACAGGGCGCGGTGGCTGACGCCTGTAGTCCTAGCACTTTGAGAGGCCAAGAAGGGAGGATCACCAGAGGTCAGAAGCTGGAGACCAGCTTGGCCAACATGGCAAAATCCCGTCTCTACTAAGCATACCAAAAAAAAAAAAAAAAAAAAAAAGCCAGGTGTGGTGGCACACATCTGTAGTCCCAGCCACTTGGGAGGCTGAGGCAGAAGAATCACTTGAACCCAGGAGGCGGAGGTTGCAGTGAGCCAAGATTGCACCACTGCACTCCAGCCTAGGAGACAGAACGAGACTCCATCTCAATTTAAAAACAATTATACAGTTATAACTATAAAAATGTAAGGTACCATATTATTTTTACTCCTGATATATATCATGGGAAGCCAATGACCTGATTCCTATCTTCCAGACCTAACGACCTCTAATCCTTAGCATATTCAGGACGTTTTCATCTGGAATGTAATTTTCTTTACTCCACATGTGTTTATAGTTTTATTTCTTCCTTCACAATAATACTCAGTAGTCAGTAGCAGTTCTATTCTTTACTCTAAATTTCTCCAACAGATAGACATTAATATGCTTGCCTTCTTGTTTTTTCTTGCATCTAGTAAAACCTTAAATTGCTTTTTAATTCTTTTATACGTCATGAAATACTTTTTAGAGGAATATTCTATATTATTTGTGGACTGGGCTAGCATCTTCTCATCACTGACAATGATAAACACACAGTGGTACATAAACTATTACTGACTGAAGGAATAATGAGTACATTGATATGTTGATCTATGAGTCGATGCATGAGTTCTTAGTGCACATTTCTATTTAAAGGGCAGCTCTTAAAGGGCAGAAATCACAGTCAATTTTATGTCATATAAACTTATTATTGATTGAATTTTGATGTAATTTAGCAGGTATGTTGTTTGTTTGTTTGTTTTTGAGACTGAGTCTTGCTCCATAGCCCAGGTTGGAGTGCAGTGGCGTGATCTCGGCTCATTGCAACCTCCTCCTCCTGGGTTCAAGCGATTCTCCTGCCTTAGCCTCCTGAGTAGCGGGATTCCAGGTGTGAGCCACTGTACCTGGCTACTGTTTTGTATTTTTAGCAGAGAAATACAGGGGTAAAATCCAAATTCTCTAGTCTAATCTCTCCACAATTCTCCATGAAGCAAATGCAAGCTTTTTACTGTGATAAATGAGAAATGTATTTTAGAGCTAGTAGTTTTCAGGAATTGTTAGAATATAAATGGAAAGGAATACAATGTAGAATCACCAGGGGAAATGGCTTTAAAACACATCATACAAATGAGAGGGGTTTCACCATGTTGGCCAGGCTGGTCTTGAGCTCTTGACCTCAAGTAATCTACCCGCCTCAACCTCCCAAAGTGCTAGGATTACAGGCATGAGTCATCGTGCCCAGCAAAGTATGTTGTAAAAATAAAAAAAGGTAAGAGGATAATAGAGGGAAAGAGATGACTTGTGGTTATAAATATTAAACATAAGGAAAAACATTAAAATGAATAATTATGCAGGTGAATAACAGCTCATGCTAGCGCAGCTTGCTGTGTGTCCAATCAGGACTATCATAGATGAATCCAGCTTATAGGTCGGAAGGTAAACTAGATGACTAAACATGAGGTGTTCTGCATAATGTTTGCACAAGGATATCTTTGTTGAGAAATTGAGTTTTTATGTGAGGAATTGAGTGTGAGGAATACATCGACCCCTATACTCTGGGAATGGGGAACCACAGAAATCAAAGCAAGAAGCAAATACTATAATTGAGTGACAAACATTAGATCACAGTTGAGTCAAAATCATTACATAATAGCACACTGATTATTATTGGCTTCTCTATGAAAAAGTGCCTATTTACATAAAACAGCTGACAAACATATTTGCTCACATGTCAAAAGCAGAACCTGTTTGATTATTGCAAGTAAACTTAGTAGAGTATTAATAATGACTAGTGACTATCACACAATATATGACCAGAAAACATCTGTGTTTTTGCCATCAACGCTACTCAATCTGATATGATTATTACTGAGAAAATCTACAATTTCTTAATCATAACTGACATATACTGAGTCCTTACTGTCTGTCTTCTAATTATCTACCAAAGTACAATGAATTTTTGAGGTTGTCCTCATCTTAGAAATGTTCTTATTTTAGAAACTTAGGCTCAGAGATATTACATCACTTACCCAGCGTTATTCAGCTGGGAAATAAGTGGTGGAGATAGGATATAGCCTCTGATGTCTCCAAGTTCAAATAATATTTTTTACGACCACACTGGAGTATCTATACTTCTGAAAACGAAACCTCTGCTATCACCATTAAAAGCAAGTGTTCCACCCTTCTATAACTTAATAGAGAAAATAAATCATGTGTTTTCCATATTATAAAGACAAAACAAGAATTGATTTGTTTTCTTATATTTTCAGATATTTGTTTTTCCACTTGTATATAAACACAAGTGGATACATAATTATAGACTAGGTAAGGATTTTGACTGGCTACAATTGAAAGCAATAAGCAGGTATTAGATCAAAATATGAAAAATAGTATCACCAAAAATGTAGATCGAAAAACGTTAATTAATTTTTATTGATCATGTATTACTAGGTGCTTTATTTATATTTTAAATAGCTTAATCAACATAATAGTCTAACTCATGTTTTTTTACTCCTAAGTAAACTTGGGTCCAAAAATCCAATAAAATTAACACAAACTCAAAAAGGAAGCTGTAAAGTAAAAATCCAAATTCTCCAGTCGAATCTGTCCACTACCCCCCAGATATTAGAAACAATATCACAAAGAGAGGTGTATACTCCTTGCGATATTGGGAGTAAGATCATCCTCAGCCCCATCCCCCTGTGATATTGTTCCTAATATCTGGGGGTGTGGGGGAGAAGATGATATTATTCCCAATATCACAGAGGGTGTATACCTTCCCTGTGATATTGTTTCTAATATCCAGGGAAGGAGACAATGATATTACTCTCAATATCGCAGAGGGTGTACATCCCATTTGTCATATTTTTTCTAATATCCAGGTGGGAGATGATGATATTACTCTCAATGTTGCAGGAGGTGTCCACCCCCCCCAGAGATATTGTTCCTAACATCCAAGAAGGGAGAGGATAATATTACTCTTGTTTTTTTTAAAATATTTTATCGCACTTTACATTCTGGGGTACATGTGCAGAACATGCAGGATTGTTGCATAGGTACATACATGGCAATGTGGTTTACCGCCTCCATCCCCCCATCACCTATATCTGGCATTTCTCCCCATGTTATCCCTTCCCAACTCCCTACTCCCTGCTGTCCCTCCCCTAGTCCCCCCCAACAGACCTCAGTGTGTGATGCTCCCCTCCCTGTGTCTATGTGTTCCCATTGTTCAACACCTGCCTATGAGTGAGAACATGCGGTGTTTGGTTTTCTGTTCTTGTGTCCGTTTGCTGAGAATGATGGTTTCCAGATTCATCTATGTCCCTGCAAAGGACATGAACTCATCATTTTTTATGGCTGCATAGTATTCCATGCTGTATATTTACCATATTTTCCTTGTCTAGTCTATCATCGATGGGCATTTGGATTGGTTCCAGGTCTTTGCTATTGTAAACAGTGCCACAATGAACATACGTGTGCATGTGCCTTTATAATAGAATGATTTATAATCTTTTGGATATATACCCAGTAATGGGATTGCTAGTCAAATGGAATTTCTATTTCTGGGTCCTTAAGGAATTGCCACACTGGCTTCCACAATGGTTTAACTAATTTGCACTCCTACCAACAGTGTAAAAGTGTTCCTATTTCTCCACATCCTCTCCAGCATCTGATGTCTCCAGATTTTTTAATGATTGCCATTCTAACTGGCGTGAGTTGGTATCTCAATGTGGTTTTGATTTGCATTTCTCTGATGACCAGTGATGATGAACATTTTTTCATATGCTTGTTGCCCTCATGTATGTCTTCTTTTGAAAAAGTGTTTGTTCATGTCCTTCGCCCACTTTTGAATGGATTTGTTTGTTTTTTTCTTGTAAATCTGTTTTAGTTCTTTGTAGATTCTAGATATTAGCCCTTTGTCAGATGGGTAGTTTCCAAACATTTTTTCCCATTATGTTGGTTGCCGGTTCACTCTAATGATTGTTTCTTTTGCTGTACAGAAGCTCTGGAGTTTAATTAGATCCCATTTGTCTATGTTGGCTTTTGTTGCCAGTGCTTTTGGTGTTTTAGTCATGAAGTCCTTGCCTATGCCTTTGTCCTGAATGGTATTGCCTAGGTTTTCTTCTAGAGTTTTTATGGTGTTAGGTCTTATGTTTGTCTTTAATCCATCTGGAGTTAATTTTATTGTAGGGTGTCAGGAAGGGGTCCAGTTTCTGCTTTCTGCACATGGCTAGCCAGTTTTTCCAACACCATTTATTAAACAGGGAATTCTTTTCCCATTGCTTGTTTTTGTCAGATTTGTCAAAGATCAGGTGGTTGTAGATGTGTGGTGTTGCCTTCAAGGCCTCTGTTCCGTTCCATTGGTCTATATTTCTGTTTTGGTACCAGTACGATGCTGTTTTGATTACTATGGCCTTTTAGTATAATTTGAAGTCAGGTAGCGTGATGCCTCCGGCTTTGTTCTTTTTGCTTAGAATTGACTTGGCTTTGTGGGCTCTCTCTTGGTTCCGTATGAAGTTTAAGGGGGTTTTTTCCAGTTCTGTGAAGAGGGTCATAGACAGCTTGATGGGGATAGTGTTGAATCTATAAATTACTTTGGGCAGTATGGTCATTTTCACAATATTGATTCTTCCTAACCATGAACATGGAATGTTTCTCCATCTGTTTGTGTCCTTCTTATTTCCTTGAGCAGTAGCTTGTAGTTCTCCTGGAAGAGGTCCTTAACATCCTTTGTTAGTTGTGTTCCTAGGTATTTTATTCTCTTTGTAGCAATCGTGAATGGCAGTTCATTCTTGATTTGGCTCTCTTTACGTCTGTTATTGGTGTCTAATAGGAATGCGTGTGATTTCTGCACATTGATTTTGTATCCTGAGACTTTGCTGAAGTTGCTTATCAGTTTCAGGAGATTTTGGGCTGAGATGATGGGGTCTTCTAAATATGTAATCATGTTGTCTGCAAATAGAGACAATTTGACTTCCTCCTTTCCTAAATGAATACCCTTTATTTCTTTTTCTTGCCTGATTGCTCTGGCTAGAACTTTCAATAGTATATTGAATAGGAGTGGTGAGATAGAGCATCCTTGTCTAGTGCCAGATTTCAAAGAGAATGCTTCCAGTTTTTGCCCATTCTGTATGATATTGGCTGTGGGTTTGTCATAAAGCTTTTATTGTTTGAGATATGTTCCATCAATACCTAGTTTATTGACAGTTTTTAGCATAAAGGGCTGTTGAATTTTGTCAAAGGCCTTCTCTGCATCAATTGAGATAGTCATGTGGTTTTTGTCTTTGGTTCTGTTTATGTGGTGAATTACGTTTATAGACTTGCGTATGTTGAACCAGCCTTGCATCCCCGGGATGAAGCTTACTTGATCATGGTAGATAAGCTTTTTGATGTGCTGTTGTAATCGGTTTGCCAGCATTTTATTAAAGATTTTTGCATCTGTGTTCATCATGGATATTGGCCTGAAGTTTTCTTTTCTTGTTGAGTCTCTGTCAGGTTTTGGTATTAGGATGATGTTGGTCTCATAAAATGATTTGGGAAGGATTCCCTCTTTTTGAATTGTTTGGAATAGTTTCAGAAGAAGGGGTACCAGCTCCTCTTTGTATGTCTGGTAGATTTCTGTTGTGAGCCCATATGGACCTGAGCTTTTTTTGAGTGGTAGACTATTAATTGCTGCCTCAACTTCAGCCCTTGTTATTGGTCTATTCAAGGTTTTGACTTCTTGTTGGTTTAGGCTTGGGAGGGTGCAAGTGTCCAGGAATTTATCCATTTCTTTCAGGTTTACTGGTTTATGTGCTTAGAGTTGTTTGTAGTAATCTCTGACGGTAGTTTGTATTTCTGTGAAATCTGTGGTGATATCCCCTTTATCGTTTTTTATTGCATCTATTTGATTCTTCTCTCTTTTCTTTTTTATTAATCTGGCTAATGGTCTATTTTGTTGATCTTTTCAAAAAACCAGCTCCTGGATTTACTGATTTTTTGAAGGGTTTTTTTTTTGTGTCTCTATCTCCTTCAGTTCTGCTCTGATCTTAGTTATTTCTTGTCTTCTGCGGATTTTGAGGTTTTTTTATCTTTCTCCTCTAGCTTTTTCAATTTTGATGATAGGGTGTCAATTTTAGATCTTTCCTTGCTTCCCACGTGGGCATTTATTGCTATAAATTTTCCTCTAGACACTGCTTTAAATGTGTCCCAGAGATTCTGGTATGTTGTCTTCATTCTCATTGGTTTCGAAGAACATCTTTATTTCTGCCTTCATTTCATTGTTTATCCAGTCAACATTCAAGAGCCAGTTGTTCAGTTTCCATGAAGTTGTGCAGTTATGAGTTAGTTACTTTCTTTTTTTTTTTTTTTTTTTTTTTGAGATGGAGTTTCACTCTTGTTACCCAGGCTGGAGTGCAATGGCGCAATCTCAGCTCACCGCAACCTCCACCTCCTGGGTTCAGGCAATTCTCCTGCCTCAGCCTCCTGAGTAGCTGGGATTACAGGCACGCACCACCATGCCCAGCTAATTTTTTGTATTTTTAGTAGAGACGGGGTTTCACCATGTTGACCAGGATGGTCTTGATCTCTTGACCTCGTGATCCACCCGCCTCGGCCTCCCAAAGTGCTGGGATTACAGGCTTGAGCCACCGCGCCCGGCATGAGTTAGTTTCTTAATCCTGAGTTCTAATTTGATTGCACTGTTGTCTGAGAGACTGTTTGTTATATTTTCCGTGCTTTTGCATTTGCTGAGGAATGATTTACTTCCAATTATGTGGTCAATTTTAGAGTAGGTGTGATGTGGTGCAGAGAAGAATGTATATTCTATGGATTTGGGGTGGAGAGTTCTGTAAATATCTAGTAGGTTTGCTTGGTCCAGATCTGAGTTCAAGTCCTGGATATACTTGTTAATTTTCTGTCTCATTGATCTGTCTAATATTGACAGTGGAGTGTTAAAGTCTCCCACTAGTATTGTGTAGGAGTCTAAGTCTTTTTGCAGGTTGTTAAGAACTTGTTTTATGTATCTGGGTGCTCCTGTATTGGGTGCATATATATTTAGGATTGTTACCTCTTCTTGTTGCATTGATCCTTTTACCGTTATATAATGCCCTTCTTTGTCTCTTTTTATCTTTGTTGGTTTAAAGTCTATTTTATCAGAGACTAGGACTGCAACTCCACTAGGATGGAGGAAGATTTACCAAGCAAATCTTCCTCCATCCCTTTATTTTGAGCCTATGTGTATCCTTGCACATGAGATGGGTTTCCTGAATATAGCACACCAATGGGTTTTGACTTTTTATCCAATTTGCTAGTCTGTGTCTTTTGATTGGGGCACTTAGCCCATTTACATTTAAGGTTAATATTGTTATGTGTGAATTTGATCCTGCCATTTTGATGCTAGCTGGTTATTTTGCCCATTAATTGATGCAGTTTCTTCATTGTGTCAATGCTCTTTACCATTTGGAACGTTTTTGGAGTGGCTGGTCCTGGTTTTTCCTTTCTATGTTTAGTGCTTCTTTCAGGACCTCTTGTAAGGCAGGCCTGGTGGTGATGAAATCTCTGAGCAATTGCTTGTTTGTAAAGGATTTTATCTCTCCTTCATTTATGAAGCTTAGTTTGGCTGGATATGAAATTCTAGGTTTAAAGTTCTTTAAGTATGTTGAATATTGGCCCCCACTCTATTCTGGCCTGTAGGGTTTCTGCCAAGAAATCTGCTGTGAGTCTGGTGGGCTTCTCTTTGTGGATAACCCAACCTTTCTCTCTGGTTGCCCTTGGCATTTTTTTGTTCATTTCAACCCTGGTGCATCTGATGATTATGTGTCTTGGGGTTGCTCTTCTTGAGGCATATCTTTGTGGTGTTCTCTGTATTTCCTGGACTTGAATGTTGGCCTGCCTTGCTAGGTTGGGGAAGTTCTCCTGAATAATATCCTGAAGAGTGTTTTCCAGCTTGGATTCATTCTCTCTGTCACATTCAGGTACAGCTATCAAACTTAGATTAGGTCTTTTCACATAATCCCATATTTCTTGGAGGCTTTGTTCATGTCTTTTTACTCTTTTTTCACTAATCTTGTCTTCTCATTTTATTTCATTGAGTTGATCTTCAATCTCTGATATCCTTTTTTCTCCTTGGTTGACTTGGTTATTGAAACTTGTGTATGCTTCACAAAGTTCTCCTGTTGTGTTTTTCAGCTCCATTTGTAGTCTTCTCTAAGCTGTTTACTCTCATTAGCATTTTGTCAAACCTTTTCTCAAGGTTCTTAGTTTCTTTGCATTGGGTTAGAACACGTTCTTTTAGCTCAGAGAAGTTTGTTATTACTCACTTTCTGAAGCCTGTTTCTGTCAATTGATCAGATTCATTCTCCATACAGCCTTGTTCCCTTGCTGGTGAGGAGTTGTGATCCCTTGGAGGAGGAGAGGCATTCTGGTTTTGGGTGTTTTCATCCTTTTTGTGCTGGTTTCTTCCCATCTTTGTGGATTAATCTACTTGTGGTCTTTGTAGTTGGTAACTTTTGGATGGAGTCTCTGAGTAGACGTCCTTTTTGTTGATGATGAAGTTATTTCTTTCTGTTTTTTAGGTTTCCTTCTAATAGTCAGGCCCCTCTACTGTAGGACTGGTGAGGTCCACTCCAGGCCCTGCTTGCCTGGGGATCACCTGCAGTGGCTACAGAACAGTAAAGGTTGCTGCCAGTTTCTTCTTCTGTTATCTTTTTCCCAGAAGGATATCCACCAGATGTCAGCCTGAGCTCTCCTTCATGAGGTATCTCTTTGGATATATGGGGCTTGGGGAGCTGCTTGAGGAGACAGTCTGTCCCTTATAGGAATTCAAGTGCTGAGCTATGAGCTCCATTGTTCTGTTCAGAGCTGCTGGGCAGGTACATTTAAGTCTGCTGCAGCAGAACTCATAACCGCCTTTTTTTTCCCAAGTGCTCTGTCCTGGGAAGGTGGGCTTTATTTATAAGTTCCTGATGTGCTGCTGCCATTTTTCAGAGATGCCCTGCCTAGTGAGGAGGTGGCCTAGTCACAGTCTGCCAGCAGATGTGTTGCTGAGCTGCCAGCTGCTGTGTGAACTTCCTTGTGGTTTTGTTTATAGAGGTATAGTTAGAACTGCCTTGGTAATGGCAGTGTGCCTCAGTAATGGTGGACTGCCTCTGTGATGGTGGACTGCCTCGGTAATGGCGGACTGCCTCGGTAGTGGCGGACTGCCTCGGTAGTGGCGGACTGCCTCGGTAGTGGCGGACTGCCTCAGTAATGGCAGTTGCCTGTGCCCCCACAGAGCTGGACTGTCCTGGATCCAGCTGTGCTTGCTGTGAAACTCTCAAGTGCAGAGCATTTCAGATTGCTGGTCTTTGTGGGGGTGGGACCCACTGAGCTAGATCACCTGGCTCCCTGTTTCAGCCCCATTTTTTTCAGCTGAATGGGCAACTCTGTCTCCCAGGCGTTCCCAGCGCCATTTGAAACAGCTGCACAGATTTTTGTGAGTTTTTGTGCAGAGACCCACTGCGCCAGCTGAAACAGCCATGCTGGAGACTTGTGGCACTTTTCCACCCAGGAATCTCCTGGTCTTTGGGCAGTAATAACTTGTTTGGAAATGCGGTGATCACTCACCCTCTGCATTCTTGCTGGGAACTGCCCTCCAGAGCTATTCCTATTCGGCCATCTTGGATCATACCCCCCCACCCCCCAGTGATATTACTCTTAATATCGCAGTTAGTATAGACGCCCTGTGTGATATTGTTCCTAATATCAAGGGGGGAGGATGACATTACTCCCAATGTCAAAGGGATGGTACACCCGTCCTGTGATATTGTTTCTAATATCCAGAAAAAAGAAAATGATATCACTCCCAATATTGCAGGGGGTGTACACACCCCTGTGATAGTTTTTCTGTTATTCAGGGGAAAAGAGGATGACATTACTCCTAATATTGAGAGGAGGTGTACATCACTGCTGTAATATTAATACTCAGAAAAAGAGAGGATGATATCACTCTTGATATCTCAGGGGGCGTAAAACACCCTCTGATATTGTTTGTAATATCCATGTGGGACAAATGATATGACTCCGATTATCACAAAGGTCATACACCCCCCCTTATGATATTGTTCCTAATATCCAGAGGAAGAGAGGATGATATTACTCCCACTATTGCAGAAGGTGTACACCACCCATGTGGTATTGTTCCTAATATCCATGAAGAGAGATGCTGATATTATACACCTTCTGTGATACTGGGAGTAGTATCATCCTCTGTTCCCCTGGATATTAGGAACAATATCGGCTAAGCGTACACCCCCTCTGATACTTGGAGTAATACCATCTTCTCTCCTTCTGGATATTACAGGCAATATCACTAGTGGGTGTACAGCCCCTGAGATATTGATAGTAAAATCACCTTCTCTCATCCTGGATATTAAGAACATCAGAGGGAGTTGTTTACTCCCTGGAATTTCAGGAATAACATCATCCTGTTTCTTTCGAGATATTATGAACAATATCACAGGGGAGTGTACACACCTTATGATATTAAAAGTAATATCCTCCTCTTCTTCCCTCGATGTTATGAATCATGTCACCCCCTGTGATATGGTTCATAATATCCACAAAGGGAGAGGTGGGTAATATTACTCCCAAAATTGCAGAGAGCATACACCCCCTTGTGATATGGTTCATAATATCCAGGGTGAAAAAGGATCCTATTATTACCAATATCACAGGAAGTGCACACCCCCATGTGATATTGTTCTTAATATCCAGAAAAAAAAGGAAGATATTACTTTTAATATTACAGAGAATGAACACCCCTTTTGTGACATTGTTCCTAATATCCAGGTGAGAAGAGGATGATATAACTTTTGTACACCATTTTTGCGACATTGTTCCTGATATCTAGAAGAAGAGATGATGCTACTTCCAATATCCCAGAACTGTACACCTTCTCTGGGATATTGTTCCTAATATCCAAAGGGGAAATGATAACACTACTCCCAATGTTGCAGGGGTGTAAACATTTTCTGTGATATTGTTGCTACAGATATTGCTGTGATATTGCTTCTCTGGGGGGGGAGATTATATTACTCCCAATATCGCAGGGGATGTACACCCACCCCCGTGATAGTGTTCGTAATATCCAGCAAGGGAGAGGATGATATTACTCCCAATATCGCAGTGGGTGTACACCGTTTTGGTAACGTTCTTCCTAATATCTAAAGTGGGACAGAGTGATACTAATTCTAATATCAAAGGGGGTGTACACGCACTCTGTGATAGTGTTCCTAATACCCAAAGGGGGGGAAGATGGTATTACTCCCATTATTGCAGGATGTGTACAACCCACTTGTGACTTGGTTCATAATATTCAAAGGAAGAGAGGATGATGTTACTCCTTATATCACAACGGTGTACACCTTCCCTTTTCTATGGTTCCTAATACCCAGGCTACTACATAATTCACGATATTTGTAATTGGATATTACAAACCACATCACAGGGAGGGGAGAGATAACATTCTTTCCCCCGCTGGATACTAGGAACTATATTACAGGGGTGGTGTGCACCCCTGCTATCTTGGGAGTAATATCATCATTCCCACCGCCCTGCATTTTAGAAGCTATATAACGGGAGTTGTGTACAACACCTGTGATATTGACAGTAATATCATCCTCTCTTCCCCTGGATGTCAGGAACAATATCACAAAGGGGTTGTACACCTCCTCTGATATTAACAGGAATATCATTTTCTTCCCACCTGGATATTAGTAACAATAGCAAAGGGGGTGTTCGTAAACCCTTTTGCAATAGTGGGAGTAACATCATCCTCTCTGCCCCTGGATATTAGGAACAATATCCCTGGGCGGGGGTGTACACCCTGTGATATTGGAAGTAATAACTTTTTCTCCCAACCTAAATATTAAGAACAATATCACAGGGTGGGCGTGTACACAGTAAGTTTACAGCCCCCTGTGATATTGAAAGTAATAATATTATCTCCTATCCTAGATATTAAGAAAAAATTTAAAAGGGGGTGTGTACACCGCCTGCAATATTAAGAGTCATATCATCCTCTCCTTCACTGAATATTAGGAACAATATTACAGGGGGGTGTACAACCTTTGCGATATTAAGAGTCATATCATCCTCTCCCCCTACCTCCGAATATTAGGAACAATATCGCAGGGGAGGTAAACATGTCTCGTGATTTTTAGAGTAATATCATCCTCTCCCTTTCTGGATGTTAGAAAAAATATCACAAATGGGATGTACACTCCCTGGAATATTGAGAATAATATCATCCTCCTCCATCTGTATATTAAGAATAATATTACAGGGGTGTGTGCACATTCTGCGACATTGGGAGTGATATCATCCCCCCGATATTAGAAACAATATCACAGGGGATGTACACCCCTGCAATATTGAGTGTAATATCTTCTTCTCCTTCCCCGGATATTAGAAATAATATCAGAGAGGGGTTGTACACCCCTGCAATATTAAAAGTAATATCCTCTCCTTTTCTGTGTACTAAGAACAATATCAGTGGGAGGGTGTACACCCCTTCTGTGATGTTGTTCCCAATATCCAAAAGGGGAAAATAATATTACGCCCAATATCACAGGGAGTGTACATCCCCCCATGATATTTTTTGTAGTATCCAGCAGGGGAGTAGACAATATCATTACCAATATTTCGGGAGGTGTACACCTCCTTGTGATATTGTTTTTAATATCCAGGAAAAGAGAGGATAATATTACTATTAATATTGCAGGGTCTGTACACACCCCCTCTGATACTATTTGTAATATCCAGGTGGGGAGAGGATGATATTACTCCCAATATCGCAGGGGGTGTACACTCCCCAGTGTATTGTTCCTAATATCCAGTGAGGGGAGAGGATGATATTACTCCTAATATTGCAGAAAGTGCACACCTCCCTCACCATGATATTGTGTTTAATATCCAGGGGGGAAGAGGATGACATAATGCCCAATATTGCAAGGTGTGTACACAGAGCATGGGCATAAGAACTCTTGGGCTGGATGTAGACGGCTGTGATGGTTCCTTAGAAGAGGGACACTACCATCGAGTGAGAGCCACATGTCCCCAGGGCTTTGCACAAGGCCTGGGCTGACTTGATCCTCGTGGCCACCTTGTCTACATGTCCATAGGACAGCAATATCAGTGCTAAGGGCAGGAGGAGCAAGATCAATGAAGTAACGAAGAGCTGGACCTTGTTGGCGTGAACGTCTACACATGCGAGCTTAACCATGGAGGGTACCTCACAGAAGAAATGGTGGAGCCACCGGTGTCCACAGCGAGGCAGCCTGAGGGTGACAGTGCCCTGGATCAGAGTGTTTCTCACTCCACTCAGCCACGCAACCGCTGCCAGAGTGTGGCACGGCCATGAGTTCATCACAGCTATAGAGTGGAGAGGTTTGCAAGCTGCTGCATAGCCATCAAAAGCCATTGCAGCCAGGAGAACACACTCAGTGGAGCCCAATGCCAGGGAGATATAGAGCTGGATGACACAACCCAGGAATGTGATTGTTCTGGCAGGTCCTTTTAGGTTCCACAGCAACTGGGGGACAATACTGGTGGTAAAACATATAAGGAGAGGTGAGTAAGAAAAAAAAGTACAGGGGGCCGGGCGCGGTGGCTCACGCCTGTAATCCCAGCACTTTGGGAGGCCGAGGCGTGTGGATCACGAGGTCAAGAGATCAAGACCACCCTGGTCAACATGGTGAAACCCCATCTGTACTAAAAATACAAAAATTAGCTGGGCATGGTGGTACGAGCCTGTAGTCCCAGCTCCTTGGGAGGCTGAGGCAGGATAATCGCTTGAACCCAGGAGGCAGAGGTTGCGGTGAGCTGAGATGATACCATTGCACTCCAACCTGGGTAACAAGAGCAAAACTCCATCTCAAAAAAAAAAAAAAACAAACAAAAAAAAAAACATGGGTGTTTTGAGTTTAAGGTCTACAGAGGAGATCAGAATAATTACTGTATTTCCCACATGGGTAAGGAGATAGGATATCAAAACAGCCACAAAGAGTATCTTTTCCAGGTGGGGCTGATGAGAGAAGCCCACCGGGATGCAGTCTCCCTCGACATTGCTGTTGGTCGTGCTCATCACCCTGTTCAGAACAGGAGCAAGACGTTACAATTCAGGGAGGATAATGTGTTGGCCACTGGGCACAATATTAACCTTTAATAAATAACTAATCAAAACACTGACTCAGAGATGTTATAGTGACCCAGGGAATAAGTTTTGGTACAGAAAGAAGACATTAAAGAAGATACGTAATACAGAGACACATGAAGGTTATTGTGGAAGCAGTGATTTCCTGACAGGTAGCTATTAGAAGCTGAGATAAAATGTATCACAGAAAAAATAAAGGGAGAGGCCGGGCGCGGTGGCTCAAGCCTGTAATCCCAGCACTTTGGGAGGCCGAGGCGGGTGGATCACGAGGTCAAGAGATCGAGACCATACTGGTCAACATGGTGAAACCCCGTCTCTACTAAAAATACAAAAAATTAGCTGGGCATGGTGGTGCGTGCCTGTAATCCCAGCTACTCAGGAGGCTGAGGCAGGAGAATTGCCTGAACCCGGGGGGCGGAGGTTGCGGTGAGCCGAGATTGCGCCATTGCACTCCAGCCTGGGTAACAGGAGTGAAACTCCATCTCAAAAAAAAAAAAAAAATAAAGGGAGAAAGAAACAAAATGTCAAAGGAATAAAGTACATTTGATTAATTAAAACTTAGGACAAATGGTTCAAATTCAGCGAAAAAAACTCAGTAATATAATGGTTAATATATACAAATAATTCATATAAATAGCATTTCCGTTCTTCAATTGTAAAATTTGAATTGGGCATTTTTTTAAGGTTTTTCTCATATGAATGGTAGCTAGCTTCTAGAGATTATAGAGGTTATTTTTCCTATAGAATGGCAAACATTTAGCTATTGAAAGTAATAATATTAACATTTATAACAACGTTTTATTATACAGACACATAATTTCAATGACATATTTTCTTTAGGGATTAGTTAATTCATTTAGTCAGCCAGTGTATTGATGATGTAAACTCATGCTGTTTATTCAGAGCAGCCCACCTTCTCTTCTTTGGAGTGTGGTGTTAGGGAAGGGAGTCACCTCTTTGGTCTTGTGTGTTGAATGAAGAGGTGGTTGGATCTGAATGGAAGGAGTAGAGATCAGGGAAAGGAGGGCTCTTTAGTGAGACAAAGAAGCTCCCTCCATGGGCATCAAACCAAAATAGAACATTTATCTTCTAGAAGACTAAAAGACTAAAATTTTTAATCGGCTTTTTAGAAGTCCAAACAGTTATAAATGCAGAATTTTAAAATATATTCAATGATACTGGCCGGGCTCGGTGGCTCATGCTTGTAATCCCAGCACTTTGGGAGGCCAGGGCGGATGGATCATGAGGTCAGAAGTTCAAGACCAGCCTGGCCAAGATGGTGAAACCCCATCTGTACTAAAAAAAAAAAATACAAAAATTAGCCAGGCACAGTGGCAGGCGCCTGTAATCCCAGCTACTCAGGAGGCCGAGGCAGGAGAACTGCTTGAATCGGAACGGCAGAGGTTGCAGTGAGTTGAGATCACGCCACTGCACTCCAGCCTCAGAGATAGAGTGAGACTCCATCTCAAGCTAAATAAATAAGTGAATTAAAAAATATATACATATATTCACTGATACAAAGTATATACCCAAAGCTCATAACTTTACCTCATATTTAGGACAAATAGGCACTTTCCACATGGCATCAGCAAAAATTACTCCAGCCTAAAAATTCTTCCCTATAATAATTGCATATCCTGAAACGACATTATTACTTGTTCTGAAAATCCGTTGTAAAAGTAAAATATATTAGATATTTTTCACTGATTAGTTAATGCTTTGTATTTGTTTCACTTGTCACGTAAAAATGGTACTTAGCAGAACTCAGTGGAAATGAAATGAAGTCACAGGAAAAGTCAAAGGAGGGATCTGGATACCCCATAATAGGATGAAGATACTGAGTGAACCCTCGAAATAGGGGGAGGAGAGCACAACGGTAAAAGGAGAACACGAAAGGACAAACTAACATATAGATGTAAATATATGCTGTCTATAGTATATTCAACGTAACATATACTAAATCCAATGCAACATATACAAACTAACGTATATACATAAATATATGCTGTCTATAGTATGTTCAATGTAACATATACTAAATCCAATGCAACATATACAAACTAACATATATACATAAATATATGCTGTCTATAATATATTCAATGTAACATATACTAAATATATATGGTTCTAATAAATTCACTCACAGTTACACATGTGCATACCCATAAAGACACACATACATGCATACCTCTTTCAAGTCTCTCATTTATGTTAATGCCCACCCATTTAGCTACACTAAATAGTACTCATTTTACTTCTATCAAAGGAATGAAAGAAAGCCAGACACATGTCACTCTTGGTCTAACCACTTTAATGCAGCCTATCCATTGCCAATTCACCCATCTCAATCCAAGGACACTCTTCCTGTGTTTGTGACACACACTCACACACCATACCTCCAAAGAAATGTGCTGAGAGATCAATTCAGTCATGAACCAGCCTCTTATTTATAAGAATATGTTAGTTTTAGGCTTGTAGAAGAATTTTATTTTATTATGATGCAAAATTTAACATCACATATGCACTATATCATCTCTCCTCACCCAGATGAACACCACTTTATTTATTTATTTATTTATTTGAGACAGAGTTTCGCTCTGTCGCCAGGCGCCAGGCTGGAGTGCAGTAGCGCGATCTCAGCTCACTGCAACCTCTGCCTCCTGGGTTCAAGCAATTCTCCTGCCTCAGCCTCTCAAGTAGCTGGGACTACAGAGGCATGCCACCATACCCAGCTGATTTTTTTAATATTTTAGTAGAGATGCGGTTTCACTATGTTGCCCAGGATGATCTCGATCTCTTGACCTCGTGATCCGCCCGCCTCGGCCTCCCAAAGTGCTAGGATTACAGGCGTGAGCCACTGCACCTGGCGAACACCACTTTAAACCAGAATTTCAGTTCGTCATTAAAAGTTAAGAAGCATGGGCATGGTGTAGAAATAAAATCAAAGCATAAAAAGAAGTAAATATATTACAAGAGAGGAAGTTTTCCACATTTTTTCACACTAATCATCATATTTTAATGCCAAAAGGAAGTTTTAGCCCTAGAGTTCAAATGATTATTACCTTCAAGTGACAAATCAGTGCCTAAGGCTCATGTACTGGTTGTAGGGGCTTTTATTTGAGAATGGAGATCCCTTAAGTTCAGCATATCAGGAGAGACGGTAGAGGACACAGGACACTGAATCCAAAAAGGTCCCAGGGACACCATTCTCCCAACATGGCAATTGATATCAGGCTCTGTAGTATCCAAAGATGAACCAGCCCAGGAGATTATTCTGAAAGAAATACTTTTGACTCTCTGATCTTTCAATATTGTTTAAATCTAGGCAAAACTGCAAAGATAGTTAACTATTTTATATATACAAGTGCATATAATTAATTTATCCTGTTGATTCATAACTTCAAATTCTCTCTCTTTTTTTTTTTTTGAGATGGAATTTCACTCTTGTTGCCCAGGCTGGAGTGCAGTGGCGTAATCTTGGCTCACTGCAACCTCCACCTCCCGGGTTCTAGCAGTTCTCCTGCCTCAGCCTCCCCAGTAGCTGGGATTACAGGCACCTGCCACCACGCCCAACTAATTTTTTGTATTTTTAGTAGAGATAGGGTTTCTCCATGTTGGTCAGACTGGTCTCAAATTCCCAACCTCAGGTGATCTGCCCACCTCGGCCTCCCAAAGTGCTGGGATTACAGGCGTGAGCCACCATGCCCGGCCCCCAAATTGTCTTCATAATAACTTTAAATTTGGGGGCACCTTGCCTTTACCTCACCTCTACTGAGACAAAAACTGCAGGCCTGGAGCCTTCCAGCGGGCCTTTTCCCTCATCTCTAATAGGCACTTGACTGTTGCTGGAGACGGATACATAAATATTTTGAATGGTGCCCTTAGACATCCCTGGCTTTTCTCAACTTCAAATGGGCTCTCTGTTCTGCCCAGAAGTCATTCTACCTGTGTCCTGTTGTTTTTCTCTTGCATGACCATAGCAAATGTTCAACAAATTCTTAAATCCTCCCACCCATTGTCCTACAGCTGTCGAAGCAGGTAATCTTGCCTGGACTTTCAAGACAAAACAGAGGCCCTGGGGGAAATGCCATTAACTTCCTGTCTGCCAGGTATAAACAGAAACACATTCATATTCTTCCTTCATGATTTTTTTCAGGTCTCAATAGAGGAAGTGAACTTCTTTTTGTCTAAGGCAAACTCTACAAATATTTTAGAGTCCAAGAGAAATCTCATGCATATTCAAGTATGAGCAGGTGATATGAATGCCTGAGTGGGTCAGGTGTAAAAAAAACAATTGCAGAATCGCAGTGGTGAACGTCAGCAAACATTTAGCTGAGGTCTATATGCAGTAATAAAAGAGCAGTGGACATTTTGCTGCACGTGCCACATCTGAAAACAACAACTGCTGAGCTCTAGCTGATCCATGGTATATGTATTGAGCTCCAGGATTGAAAATATTGTGAATCTCCAATGGAATCTAGATTTTTATGAAAGCATTCATTTAAAAATTTTTTTATATAAAATAGTTCATGAAGGTGCAATTTAATGAATTATTACAAAGTGAACACATCTTAATCAAGAAAAAAACGTAAGAAACATTCTAGAATGACTCTCAATTTCATGTCTATATACTACTTATAACTGCCCCTTGTAACCATTATTATGATTTTTTTGAACTGTATATAAACAAAATCATACAGCATTATTTCTTTTGTTTCTGCTTTTACTTATTCAATGTTATCTTTGTGAGATTTGTTTATGCGGTTGCATATAACAGTACAGCACAACTTTTTTACTGCATTGTATTTCATTGTATGAATATGCCACACCTTTTTTATTCACTGTTGTACTGACAGGTTAGACAGTCAGATGTTTATGATTTTTGGTTTTTGTGAATATTGCTGTGACAAATGTTTTAGCACATATAAGTGGTAAAGTGTTTTATTAAAGAACACTGAGATTAGATGTGAATGTCTATGGCAGGCTGAGGCAGGAGAATCACTTGAACCTGGGAGGCAGAGGTTGCAGTGAGCCAAGATGGGGCCACTGCACTCCATCCGGGGTGACAGAGCAAGACTCTGTCTCAAAAAAAAAAAAGAAAGAAAGAAAACAGGAAAAAGAAATATTCTGAATAACTCTATGCCCACAAATTTGACAACCTACATGAAACTGGACAATCTTCTGAAAGACGCAGCCTGCCAAAACTCACATAAGGAAAAATATGTCATCTGAATAGGCCTATATCTAAAAGAAATTGAATCAATAATAACATACACAACTATAATTTTTCAATATATAATTTTTTAAAAGAATAACATTTCAAAATGGATAGCACCAGACCAGATGGGTTCACTGGAGAATTTTACCAAACATTTAAGAAATAATTTATACAAATTATCTTAAAACTTCTTCCAAGGCTGGGTGCAGTGGCTCACACATATAAATCCAGCACTTTGGGAGGCCAAGGTGGGCAGATCACCTGAGGTCAGGAGTTTGAGATCAGCCTGGCCAACATGGCAAAATCCCATCTCTACTAAAAAACACAACAACTATCCAGGCGTGGTGGTGCGCGCCTGTAATTCCAGCTACTCAGGAGGCTGAAGCAGGAGAATCACTTGAACGCGGGAGGTGGAGGTTGAAGTGAGCCGAGATAGCACCACTGCACTCCAGCCTGGGTGACAGAGTGAGACTCCATCTCAAAAAACAACAGCAATAACAAACACTTCTTCCAGAAAAAAGATCTGAACTCATTTTATAAAGATAGCATTACTATGCTAATACCAAAAGTAGACAAAGACATTACAAAAATGGAAAACTACAAAAATGGGAAACTGTAGACTGATATCTCTCATGAACATAGATGCAAAAATCATCAACAAAATATTAGTGAAACAAGCTAGGTGCACTGGCTTATGCCTGTCATCCCAGAACTTTGGGAGGCTGAGGAGGGTGGATCACTTGAGGTCAGGAGTTCGAGACCAGCCTGGCCAACATGGTGAAACCCTGTCTCTACTAAAAATACAAAAAAAAAGAAAAAAAATCTGGGTGTGGTGGTGTGCACCTGTAATCCCAGCTACTTGGGAGGCTGAGGCAGGAGAATTGCTTGAATTCAGGAGGTGAAGGCTGCAGTGAGCTGAGACTGTGCCACTGCACTCCAGCCTGGGTGATAGAGCAAGACTCCATCTCAAAAAAATTAAAAATATATATATACACACACATATGCAAATCAAATCCAACAGTGCAACAGTGCAAATCAAATCCAATAATGCATAAGGGCAATTATATACCGTGACCTAATAGGATTGATTCTAGATATGCAAATCTGGTTCAACATTTGAAAATCAATTAATGTAATCCATTATATCAACAGGCTAAAGATGAAAACCCATATGATCACATCAATAAATACACAAGAAGCATTTGACAAAATCCAACACCCATTTATAATAGAAACTCTCAGAGAACTGGGAATAGACTTCTTCTATTTGAATAAAGAACATCTACAATAACTCTACAGTTAACATCATACTTAATTATGAGACACTAGATGTTTTCCCATCAAGATCAGTAATAAGGTAAGGATGTCCTTTCTCACAACTACTGTTCACAATTGCACTGGAAGTCGTAGTTAATGCAATAAGACAAGAAAAGGAAATGAAAGGCATACAGATTGAGAAGGAAGAGCTAAAACTGTTTTTGTTCACAGATAATATGATTTGTCTATATAGAAAATCCCACAAAGAATTAAAAACAAAAACCTCCTGGAATGATAAGTGATTATAGCCAGCTTGCAATCTTGCACTGCAATTTTCATTTTTATTTAGTTGAAATGAATAAGTGATTATAGCAAGGTTGCATATTAATCACAAGGTTAATATGCAAAAGTCAATTGCTTTCATATATACCAACAGTAAACAAGTCAAATTTAAAATTAAAAACATAGTACCATTACATTAGCATCCCCCAAAATGAAATACTTAGATATACATCTAACAAAATAAGTAAAAGATCTATATGAGGAAAACGACAACACTTTGATGAAAGAAATCAAAGATCTAAATAAATGGAGAGATACCCAACCCATCACAGAGATCTTGACTCAGTGTTGCCAAGATGTCTCTTCTGCAATTTGATCAATTTGATGTAATCCCAGCAAGTTATTTTATAGATATTGGAAAACTGATTCTGAAGTTTATTTTCTATTTTTTATTTTTTGAGACAGTCTTATTTACAGAGTCACTTAGGCTGTAGTGCAGTGGTGCCATCTTGGCTCACTACAACCTCTGCCTCCCGGGTTCAAATGATTCTACTGCCTCAGCCTACTGAGTAGCTAGAATTACAGGCACATACCACCACACCTGGCTAACTTGTATTTTTAGTAGAGATGGGTTCTACTATGTTGGCCATGCTGGTCTTGAACTCCTGGCCTCAAGTGATCCACCCACTTCAGCCTCCCAAAGTGCTGGGATTATAGGCCTGAGTCACTGAGCCTGGTAATTCTAAAGTTTATATGGAAAGGCAAAGGTGCCAGGATAGCCAACACAATATTGAAGGAAAAGAATAAATTGAAGAACTGAAACTACCTGACTTCAAGCCTTACTATAAAGCTACGGTAATTAAAGCAGCGTGGTATTGGTGAAAGAACTGATAAACAGATCAATGGAACAGAAAAGAGAGCCGAGAAATAGACCCACACAAACAAAGTTTACTATCTTTGCCAAAGGAGGAATTCAATGGAGAAAAGACAGTCTTTTCAACAAATGGTGAAAAGACTTTTCTTTTGTATGTATTTCCACATACAAAAATAAATCCATGCTGGGTGTGGTGGCTCACCCTTGTAATCCCAGCACTTCAGGAGGCCAAGGAGGGCAGATCGCTTGAAATCCCGAGTTCAAGAGCAGCCTGGACAATGTGGCAAAACCTCGTCTCTACAAAAAATACAAAAATTAGCTGGGCATGGTTGTGTGCGCCTGTAGTCCCAGCTATTCAGGAGGCTGAGGTGGGAGGATGACTTGAGCCCAGAGGTTGCAGCATGCTGAGAGTACACCACTGCCCCCCAGGCTGGGGAACAGAGCCAGACCTTGTCTCAAAAAAAAAAAAAGAAAAAAAATCCATACGCAGACCTTACACCTGTTACAAAAATTAACTAAAAATGGATCATAGGTCTACATGAAAAATGCAACACTGTAACTTCTAGAAAATGTAGGAGAAAATCTAGATGACCTTGGGTTTGGCAGTGACTTTTCAGATACAACACCACGCAATCTATGGAAGAAAATACTGATAAACCAGACTTCATTAAAATTAAAAGCACATGCTCTGCAAAAGATTCTGTTTGGAAAATGAAAAGACACTTCATAGATTGAGACAAAATCTTTGCAAAATACCTGCATATTTGGATGGGTGTCCAAAACATTTACATAGACAAAGATTACAAAATTTTACAACTCAACTGTAAGAAAACATACAATCCAAAATTCAAAAGAAGCAAAAGATCTGAACAGACATCTCATCAAAGAAGATATACAGATGGTAAATAAACATCTGAAAAGATATTCAACATCAGATGTCACTAGGGAATTACAAATTAAAACAATGAGATGCCACTACACATGTATTAGAAAGACAAAAATCTCAAACACTAACCACACCAAATTCAGGCAAGGATGGGGAGCCAAAGGATCTCTCATTCACGGCTGGTGGGAATGCAAAATAGAACACAGCTACTTTGAAAGGCAGTTTCTTACAAAACTAAACATAGGCCAGGCGTGGTGGCTCACATTTTTAATTCCAGTGCTTTGGGAGGCTGAGGCAGGAGGATCACTTGAGCCAGGAGTTCAAGACCCTCCTGGGCAGCATAGCAAAATCCCATCTTTACAAAAACAAAAGAACTAAACATCCTTTTACCATAAAATGTGGCAATCATACTCCTTTGTTTGTATCCAAATGAGTTGAAAATATGTTAATATAAGAACCTGCACCCACACAGATGTTTAGAGAAACTTTATTCATGTTGCCACAAGTTGGGGTCAACTAAGATTTCCTTCAGTAGTCGAATAAACTGGGGTATATCAAAGCAATGGAATTTTGTTCAGCAGTAAAACGAAATGAGCTATCAAACCACTAAAATACATGAAAGAACCTTAAATGCTCATTGCCAAGTGAAAGAAGCCAATCTGAAAAGGCTACCTATTATATGATTCCAACTACATGACGTTCTGGAAAAGGCAAAACTACGGAGATAGTAAAAAGATCAGAGGTTTCGGGGGATTAGGGTGGAGCAAGGAAGGAAGGGAGGGATGAATAGGTGGAGACTAAGAGATTTTTAGGGCAGTGAAATTATTCTTTATGATGCTGTGATGGTGGATACATGTCAGACTTTTGTCAAGACCTATACAATGGACAACACAGAATGAACTCTGATGTGAATTATGGACTTTAGTTAATAATATGTCAATACTGACTCATCACTTGTAACAAATGTACCACACTAATTCAAGATGTTAATAATAGGAGAAATTCTCCTGGTGTTAGGGAGGCATATGGGAACTCTCTGTGCCTTCTATTCACTTTTTCTTTCTTTTCTTTTTCCTATCCACTTTTCTGTAAACCTAAAACTGCTCTGAAAACTAGAATCTGCTAATTTTTTTTTCTGAGATGGAGTCTTGCTCTATCACCCAGGCTGGAGTGCAGTGACAAGATCTTGCTCACTGCAACCTCCACCTCCTGGGTTCAAGTGATTTTCCTGTCTTAGCCTCCTGATTAGCTGGGGTTGCAGGAGTATGCCACCGTGCTCAGCTAATTTTTGTATTTTTAGTAGAGACGGGGTTTCAGTATGTTGGCCAGGCTGGTCTCAAACTCCTGACCTCAAGTGATCCACCCACTTCAGCCTCCCAAAATGCTGGGATTACAAGCATGAGCCACCATGTCCCTGCCTAAAATCTGTTAATCTTTTAAAAGTGTGGCAGCCATGCCACCCTCCATCCCCCTGTTCATTTGCTGATTTGCTGCAGCTGGAAGCTTCACAGGACGCTAGGGAGTTTTTAAACTAGAGCCTAATCTCCTCTAGTCTTGGATATTTGGGAAGCAAAGTCCTTCCCAGGAAGGGGGTGTGTCTTGAAAACCGCCAGTCTCCTCCTCAAGACATTTGCCAAATTTGGAAGCAGCAGGGAATAGGAAACTAAGGTGCAGAGTTTAAAACTGCCAAAGGGAAGAATGACTCTCCTATATCTTTGGGATTGACAAGACAGACTTACCATGCACTCAGGCTGTTTCCCATCAAGTATTTGAAACCTGATATGGACTGATTATAACTAAAGCTGTAGACTAGCCTCATCCCAGTTTAGTTGTTAATTAAACCAGAAAGGGCAGATACTTCCTGTCAAGAAAATAATATAATATTTGGTTGCTATGGTTCCTTTATAAATAGTTTTCTGCATACTGTGAAAATTACAAGAGAGGCAAATAAAAAGGAAAATGAACCAATAGTCAACAGAAAAAAAGCCAATAGACATAGACCTACAGGTGATCCAAATGTTGGATAAGATAATAGTAATTTAAAATAACTATAGGAATATATTAAAGAAGATAGAAGAAAAATGGGGAAAATAGGTGAAAAGATGGGGAATTTCTACAGAGAAATAGAATCTGTAGAGAGGAATCAAGTGGACATTCTAGAACTGAAAACTTTAGTATCTGAAATTATTAACTGATTGGTCAAGTTTCACAGAGTTTGGACACAGGAGAAGACAGAATTAGTGAACTTGAAGAAAGATAATATAAATTACTCAAATTATAGCATACAGAGAGCAAAAACAGTAAAGGTAAGGAGAGATGGGATGGCCACCCATAACCACTCACATGAAGTCCTCTGCCCTATTTGATTTTTTCACCACATGCAAGTATAACTTTTTTTTACCATATGTGTGTTCTGTGGCCTGCTGAAGGCTCCTGGGGCCCCAAGAGCCACACTCTGGCCCTCATGCTTATTGTACAGGGTGGTGGGACAGGTGCACAGGAAAAAACACTGGACGCCAAGCCCGGGGCCCTGGGTTTTAGGCCTAGCTTTCCCACCAACTTGCTGTGTGACCTGGGTTTTCTTGCCCTCCAAATGGGGGACCATTGATAAATGCAAGGCCAATTGTGGGGTGAGGTAATGCCCTGAAACAGCATAGCTCCTCTGGAGTCAGGTGGCCTGGAGCCCATGTTATAGCACACACATCTGGTCTCACAGAGCTGTTGTCCGTTCCTCATCCACCACCGTGGTAATAGACCCAGAACTCCATCTGCAGCCAGCCGTAAGGACCCTGCTGGCCCATGGCCTACCTGCTTAGCCCCAACCTCTGCCAGAACTGCAGGGAGCCTGCCTCCCACCTCAGCCCTGTTAGGCTCATGCCCAGTTCCTTACTCCACTGAGGTCTCTCCAGGACCAATGTTAACTAAAGGGATTCCACCTGGATTCAGGCAGATCTGAGGGCATATACCCATTCTGCCTATACTCGCTGTGTACGTCTCTGAGGCAGTTACATTAGGTGGCTAAAACAGGAGGTCAAGAGCATGTATCTCTTAAGATCACTTAGAAGGCTCATGCTGCTAATCCCAGCATTCTGGGAGGCCGAGGCGAGCAGATCACTTGAGGCCAGAAGTTTGAGAGCAGCCTGGACAACGTGATGAAACCCTATTTCTACTGAAAATACAAAAATTAGCTGGGCCTGGTGGTATATGTCTATAGTCCCAGGAGGCTGAGGCACAAGAATCTCTTGAACCTTGGAGGCAGAGGTTGAGTGAGCTGAGGTCACACCACTGCACTACAGCCTGGGTGACAGAGTGAGATTCTGTCTCAAAAAGAAAAAAAAAAGAAAAAATCACGTGGAGGATTAAATCAAACCATGCACTTAGAGGTCCTAGAATAGTCCTTTGCCCACGGACATAGGTCCAGCTGAACAGAGCCTGGTTTAAGAACTTCTGGGCACTAGAAAGATTATGGTGTGCTCCCCTCCCCCACATACATAATTTAAAAGTAAAATAATATCCACAGAATAAGTGCAATGAAGTCCATCAAAAGTCTGACTTTTCCCATGATAACTACTTTGACATCTTTTTTCTTGACAGATTGTTTCGAAACTCATTTTTTCAACTGTGCAGTGCTCTGTTTGCTTGCTCAGCCCAGAGGCAAGACTGCAGCGCTGCGGGCAGGGCAGTCTCCTGAGTGCAGAGGCCAGGGGCTGCCCGCCCCACTCATCCAATCCTCGCCAAGCCCTGTGGAGCCCCCAGCAGGGCAGGGCCTAGCCCAGAACCCACGTGGGGAACCTGCTGGGGGACAAGGTTGGCTAATGATTGACCCACCCCAAATATTGACAGAGCCTAGGTCCTGCCACTGCTCACTTGCACACCACTCTTCTCCCTGCCCCACGCCTCCCACCGCCTGGCTCCCTGTCCCACGGGACACAGCAGGGACTTTGGAGCCTGCTGCATTCCTACCCTGACTCCTCCCATAGCAGTGATGCAGGAAGCCCCCCAAGAGGCTCTTTTTGCTCCATCAGAATGGAGTCGGCAGTTTCTCCCTCATTTGCTCTGTGAAGACCCCAGTTACCGTGGGTCAGGAACCTAGCATGGGCCTGCAGTGAAGGTTCTCAATATGGCCTGGTGCCCCAGTCCTCTGCCACAGCCTCCCCCACATGGCCCTGGAGCTGGGTGCTGTCTCTTTCCTAGGACCTGGCTCCCTGCTCAGCCCCTCTTGGCTTCCCGAGGCTTAGCCTGCCTGCTCCTTCCACCACTTCCACGGTCTCCCCCAGCTTGCCCTGGTCCTGTCGGCCTTGATTAGTCAGCAGTTTCTCATCTGTCCTTCCCATAGCTCATCCCCTAGGCTAAGCTGGTGGGGGCTTCTCAGGGGACTGAACCCCCAGGCCTTGGCCCCAGCAGCCCCAGCATGGGGCTCTCTGCACACTGCCGCCTTCCACTGGAGAACTGAATTCTTCCACTCTCACCGATGGCTTTAGTCTCCACTGATCTCTCCCTTCTCCAAAGAGATTTCAGTCACTGCGACCATCGGATCCTGGGCTCTGCGTGGAGGGCTCAGGAAGAAGGGGAGGGAGGCGTCTACCCAGGGCCAGATCCAGGCACCCGGCCCTGCAGGGGTTGGCCTTCCTTTCATCCCCACAACCACCGGGGATAAAGGGGCATGAGCCCAGTTCTTAGACAAGAAAAAGAAGGTGCAGGAGGGCCAGGCAATGAGGCTGGGGACACCGGCTGGGGAAAGGCCACCTTCTCTGCAGCCAGGCTGCCACCTGACGCCAGCTCTCAAATATTGCAGTGATAAGTGACCACTCTTCAGCCCACTGAGTCTTAAATTTCTTTTCACGTCCTTTTATTTTTGTCAATAAAAAGGCTCTGTTAAAGCAAGTTTGTGTAAAGCTTCTCATGTGATTTGTATGTCCCTGGGTCTCATCTGACCCATGCACCTGTCCAAGCTCAGCCCTGGGCCCAGCAATGGCACTCAATAGATACCGTCAGCCGGGCGCGGTGGCTCACGCCTGTAATCCCAGCACTTTGGGAGGCCGAGGCGGGTGGATCACGAGGTCAAGAGATCGAGACCATCCTGGTCAACATGGTGAAACCCCGTCTCTACTAAAAATACAAAAATTAGCTGGGCATGGTGGCGCACGCCTGTAGTCCCAGCTACTCGGGAGGCTGAGGCAGGAGAATTGCCTGAACCCGGGAGGCGGAGGTTGCGGTGAGCCGAGATTGCGCCATTGCACTCCAGCCTGGGCAACAAGAGCGAAACTCCGACTCAAAAAAAAAAAAAAAAAAAAAAAAAAA
>NW_022437080.1:3231399-3260855 GCF_009761245.1 Sapajus apella
AAAAAAAAAAAAAAAAAAAAAAAAAAAAAAAAATAGATACAGTCAACAGATGAGTGCTTCACCCAGCCTGTCCCCGGCACTGCTCACCTCCTGAGTGGCACACCCCCATGCATGCCAAGCTCAAAGACCTCCCAAGAGGCTCCCCTCATCTGCCTCCAGAAGGCCCAGCACATGGCCCCTGGGCGAGAATTTCGCCTCCTCGGCTGTGGCCTCAGCCATGCGCTAAAAATGGGTGTAGTCATGAACATGCAGAGTGGAATCCTAGATGTGGGAGACTGCAAAAGGTGGAAGGGAAGGGGCGAGGGTTGCAAATCACCTATTTGGGTACAGTGCTCACTGTTCAGGTGATGTCCCCACCAGAAACCCAGACTCCACCACTGCACAATACATGCATGCAAGAAATCTGTACTTGCATCCCTAAATCTACAAAAATTAAAAATATGTAAAACTAAAGATGGGGCCAGGTGTGTTGACTCATGCCTGTAATCCCAGCACTTTGGGAGGCCAAAGTGGGCAGATCACGAGGTCTGGCGTTTGAGACCAGCCTGGCCAACATGGTGAAACCTTGTCTCCACTACAAAATACAAAAATCACTGGGCATGGTGGCACATGCCTCTAGTCCCAGCTGCTTGGGAGGCTGAGGCAGGAGAATTGCTTCAACACAGGAGGCGGAGGTTGCAGTGAGCCGAGATGGTGCCATGCTGTCAAAACAAAGGAAGGAGGGAAGGAAGGAATGAGGGAGGGAGGAAGGGAAGGAAAGAAGGGAGGGAGGGAGGGAAGGAAGGAGGGAGGGAGGGAGGGAGGGAAGGAAGTAGGGAGGGAGGGAGGGAGGGAAAGAAGGATGTTTCATAAACCAGGGGCAGATGGGGTGTGCTCTCCCTGCTGACCTCCCAAGGAGCCACCTGCACCCCAGTCTGTCTGGAAACAACCACTTTCACAGAGCCAGAGGGCAGAGCTTTCCACACTCAGGAGCCGAGGGACGAGGGACGTGGGTGCTCCCCTCCGGAGACACAGAAGTTCTAGCCTGGCTGCGTGGCATAAAATATCATAAAATGAGTTGGGTGGGTTTTGTTCTTTTTCCATTTGGGGGAGGAAACTTGTTTAAGATGGGAATTGACTGTTCTTTAAAACTTTGACAGAACTCACAAAACAGCATGAGACAGAGGCTTTTGATGGGAGTGGGATGGCTTTTACCTGCACTGCAGTTTTCTTCCTGCACCAGCGCTGATTTTATATCTGTTCAGGAATGTGTGTATTTCACCTAGGCTTTCAAATGTATTAGCTTATAGTGAAATCATTTCTGTGCCCGTCACTCTAATCTGCAGTTTTCATAGATCAGCCCCTCAGTCTTTTCCAAGCTCTGCTTTTGATTTTATTTCTCGTGTCCATTTCATCATTTGCCCCTCTCTTACACTGATTTCTGCCCCCCTTATCTTTATATTTCCTTCTTTCTTGTTTCTTTGGGTTGGCGTTACTCATTTTCCAGGTTCTTAAGTACAGGTATTGATCGACTTACGACCTATGCGACTTACGACCATTCGACTTTGCAACCACAATCGCTAGCCAGGACTGCTCCGCGTCTGGCAGCGCAAACGTTGCCCAGCTGGGCGTATGACAGTGTGGACCAGCTTCCGGCAGCATTACCATCTCCGCATGCATATAGCCTACTCAACTTATGACCAAATCGTGTTACAACCAGTCTGTCGGAACCAATCGTGGTCGTAAGTCGAGCACTAGCTGTAAAATGTTTGTGTCACTTGCTCTCTTCCCAATTTCTTAGGCATATACGTATTTATTTATTGAGACAGGGTCTTACTCTGTTGCCGAAGCTGGAGTGCAGTGGCACACTCACAGCTCACTGCAGCCTCAACCTCTTGGGCTCAAGGAATCCTCCTGCCTCAGCCTCCCGAGTAGCTGGGACCATAGGTGTATGCCAGCAGGCCCGACTAACCTTTTGATTTTTCATAGAGAGTAGGTTATTTTGTTGCCCAGGCTGGTCTTGAACTCCTGAGCTCAAGTGATTCTCCCACCTCGGTCTCCCAAAGGGCTGCAATTACATGCGCGATCCTGCACCTGGCATCTTTCCAGCGTCTTAAGTAAGGATTTCACATCACATGCTGTATTACATTGCAAAGACTGTTCTAATAAAGCATCACAAACTGGGTGGCCTAAGTAACAGAAATCCATTGTCTCACAATTTGGGACACTAGAAGTTCAAGATTGAGGTGTCAGCAGGGTTGCTTTCTTCTGAGGGTTGCAAATGGAAAGCTGGTCAAGGTTGCTCTCCCAGCTCTGGAGGTTATCTTGGGAGCCCGTTGGCTTGCAGACGCGTGGCCCGACATCTGCTTTCATCATCACATGGCCCTGACCTCTGCCTTCATGTTCACGTGGTGTTCTCCCGTGTATCACATCGTCTTCCCTCCGTTTGTGTCTGTGTCCCAATTTCTTTTTATAAGGACACTGGTCGTTTTATGGGCCCACCCTATTCCAGGGTGATCTTGTCTTTTTATTTGTCTATTTTTTAGACAGACTCTTACCCTGTTGCCCAGGCTGGAGTGCAGTGCGCAATCTCAGCTCACTGCAACCTCTGTCTCCCAGGTTCAAGTGATTATCCTGCCTCAGTTTCCCAAGTCACTGTAGTTATAGGCACTCACCACCACGCTTGGCTAACTTTTGTACTGACCTTGTCTTAACTAATTACATCCTCGGCAACCCATTTCCAAATAAGGTCACATTCCGAGCTCCCAGAGGTTAGGGCTTCAGCGTATGAATTTTGGGAGGACACAGTTCAACTCATGACCCTTCATGATGGTTAATTTCATGTGTCATCTTGGCTGGGCCACAGTATCCAGATATTTGGTCAAAACCATTTGGAATGTTTTCTGGGCAGGTGTTTTTTTGGATGGAATTAACACTTAAACCAGTGGACTTTGCGTAAAGCAGGTTGCCCTCCATCACGCAGGTGGGCTCTATCCAATCAGTTGAAGATCTTAATAAAGACTGACTTCACCCAAGAAAGAAGGAATTCTGCCAGCACACCGCTCTCAGACTCAAACCGCAAGTGTTCCCCAAGTCTCCAGCCTGCAGGATCACCCTGCAGATTTTAGACTTACCAGCCTTCACAATTATGTGAGCTGTTTCTTTGAAAGAAATCTCTCTCTATATCCGGTCAGTTTCATTTCCCTGGAGAACCCTGAATAATATGTACTTGCTTTTAACTTTTTGTTTCTGGATAAGTATATTTATTTATTTAGAGATGGAGTTTCACTCTTTTTGCCCAAGTTGGAGTGCAATGGTACGGTCTTGACTCACTGCAACCTCCACCTCCCAGGTTCAAGTGATCCTCCTGCCTCAGCCTCCCAAGTAGCTGAGATTACAGGTGCCCACCACCCTGCCTAGCTAATTTTTGTATTTTTGGTAGAGATGGGATTTCACCATGTTGGCCAGGCTAGTCTTGAACCCCTGATCTCAGGTGATCCACCCACCTCAGCCTCCCAAAGTGCTGGGATTACAGGGGTGAGCTACCCCGCCCAGCCTGGATAAGAATATTTAAAGGTATAATTTCCCTCCTGGCATTGCTGTAGCTGTAAAACACAAATTAACATTCAATTCTGACAATTTCTTAATTTCTCTTATAATTGCCTGCTAATATGTTAATTAGTTTGCAGACATAAGGCATTTTAAAAGTTTTTTGTTATACATTTCTAATTGTATTGCCTTTTAGCTAGAGGACATGTTCTGTATTATACTGATCCCTTGGAATTTGTGGGGGCTTTCTTCACGGTCCAGTATAGTTTTGTAAATGTTCTTAGTGTGCTCAAAAAGATTCACTCAGGCTTATTGATCTTATGGTTTACATGGTCTACATATCCACTTTTAAAAAATCGATTTGACTTATTGGTTTATACAAATACAAGTAAGAGTTGTTTATTGCTCCCTCCTCCTCTGTCAAATGTCACACACAGTATTTGGAGGTTATGTTGCAGGGGTACATATTGTGTTATAATAACTGTATCTTTATATGTGAGTGATTTTTTCTGTATATAATGTCCATCATTGTTCTTTATGGTATTTTTTTCTTGGTTTCCATTGTATTAGTTACCAGAATCACTATCTTAGCTTTCTGTTCATTCAAAGTTGCATGGAATTTCTAGCATTCTTTATTTTCAGTCTTCCAGTGCTTTTTAAGTTGTCTTTAAGCAATATATTATCTCATTGATTTTGTTATTCTTAGATTTATCTTTCTTAATCATTAAGCTTAACCTAATTACACTTATTGTTATATTCCACCTTATTTCACAGTTTCCATCAACTGTACTTTCTTTTGTTTGGTTTCATGGTTTTACATTACATTTCAGTTCCATCTTTTTTTTTTTTTTTTTTTTTTCCAGATGGAGTCCCACTCTGTTGCCTAGGCTGGAATGCAATGGTATGACGTTGACTCACTGCAACCTCTGCCTCCTGGGTTTAAGTGATTCTCCTGCCTCAGCATCCTGAGTAGCTGGAATTAGAGGCACATGCCCCCACACCTGGGTACCTTTTGTATTTTTAGCAGAGACAGGGCTTCACCATGTTGGCCAGGCTGGTCTCGAACTCTTGACTTCAGGGGATCCACCTGCCTTGGCCTCCCAAAGTGCTGGGATTACAGCCATGAGCCTGCATGCCCAGCCTAAGTTCTATCCTGAGTTGATTTTTGTACGTTTTGAGAGATAGATAGAGGTTGAGGTTCACTTTTTTGCCTATTGATGCCCCACTGTGCCAGCTCCCTTTGTGGAAAAGCCTCTCTCCTTCCTTCGTTGAATTGCTTTTATGTCTTTGTCAAAAGTCCATTTTGCTCCGTCCACGTCTGTTCCTCCACTAGCACCATGCAGTCTTGATGACTGTAGGTATTCAACAAGCCAATGATGCTGTGCAGAGCAATTTCTCCTAATTCTGCTTTCTAAAACGTTCTAGTCATTTGAGGTCCTTTACACACACACACACACACACACTGTACCTTGTTTATGTCTACAAAAAGACATACTGGGATTGGGATTTTGGTAGGAATTACATCTATAGATCAATCTTGGGAGAATGGACATTCCCGGCATTTTGTAAACTTTGTCACACAAATCTGATACATGTGTATATCAAAGTATTTTCTTTCATTAGAGTGACTGGGGTGGTGGTGTGCTTTCAGCCTGGGTCTCCATGTGTTCCTATTTGTGTAGAGAAATGCGGTGGATTTATATGTGCTTCTTGCTGATTTTCATTCCCCTCCTTTGCTTTCTGTTGGGCACATCAAGTTTCTTCTGTTGTTTTAAAAGTTGCACTTTTGTTCTTGTTCTGTTTGCCCTCAGGGTCATTTCCAGGACTTGAAGTGTTTGTTTGTTTTTCTAACTGTCCCTAGTTTCCCTGGGCAGCAGCTCGGTAGGTCGGTCTCCCCATGCCGTCAAGCCAGAAGTGCTCAAGGTCAGGCAGGGTCACCATCCCGACAGCAGCCCACCCGGGAATCTTCAGCAGAGGCGAAGGCTGCCAGCACTCTGTCATTCTCTCAATCTGTCACCTCCACTGCGAATGTGGTGGGCACTGGCCCTGTGCCATTTGGCAGGTGCTTCCAGCCTGG
This sequence comes from Sapajus apella, assembly GCF_009761245.1. Lineage (NCBI taxonomy): Eukaryota > Metazoa > Chordata > Mammalia > Primates > Cebidae > Sapajus > Sapajus apella. The sequence goes on from NW_022437080.1 coordinate 3,237,005, forward strand.
GCACTGTTTGCTCCCATTTCCAGGCAGTCCCACCTATTCCTCCTCCAGGTCGGTAAGGAGGAGAATCCCACAGGCCCGGGCTCGGGCAGGTCTCTTTTCTTGTGGCCGCACACGGATAACTAACTCTGTGGGTCCTGGTGTCCCCTCTGGTCTGTAAGCTGCAGCTGCAGCCTGACAAGCTGCGTGTAACCACAGATCGAGTCCTCCGTTACTTTACTATGGATGGAGCTGTGCTGTGCTTTCTCGGGTAACTGGCTTGATCCCTGGTGGCCTGGAGAATTTTAGAACTAGAGCTCACCTGAGGAGAAGAGCCCTTAAAGACCATTTGGTTCATTTCTATGCATTTATTTTTATTTATTATTATTATTATTTTAAATAGAGACAAGTTCTCCCTATGTTGCCTAGGCTGGCCTCGAACTCCTGGGCTCAAGCGATCCTCCTGCCTCAGCCTCCCAAGGCACAGGGATAACTGGTGTGAGCCACAGTGCCTGGCCTGACCCAGTCACTTTCAACCCCAGTGAACACATTAAAATGAAATGGAGAGTTGGAGAAGTATCAATGTCTGGGTCCTCCCCCTCCCCCAGCCCAGTCAGTTAAATTAGCACCTCTGGGGGTGGGACTGGACATCAGTGTTTTTAAAAGCTATCCAGGAGATGCAAATGTGCAGCCAGGTTGGAGAATCACTGCGGTCATCCAATCCCTTCATTTTACTGATGTCCCCTGGATTAGTCAGGGTTCTCCAGAGACAGAACCAATAGGATGTGTATACAGATGCAGATAGATGAGAAGGAGCTTATTAGAGGACTTGGCTTCTGTGATCATGGAGGCTGAGGGGTCCCATGGCAGACCTGCAAGCTGGCCTGGCTCAGTCCGGATCTCAAGGCCTCCGAACCAGGGAGCTATGGTGGGACCCTCAGTCCAGGGCCAATAGCCTGAGAACCTGGAGGGCTGCTGGTGTAAGTCACAGTCCAAAGGCTTGAGAACCTGGAGCTGATGTCCAAGGGCAGGAGAAGGGTGTCCCAGCTCCAGGCAAGCCAGAGAATTCACCTGACCTCTGCCTTTTTATTCCATCTGGGTCCCCAGCTGATTGGATGGTGCCCGCCCACACTGAGGGCGGATCTTCCCCGCATAGTCCCCTGACTCAGTCACCCATCTCCTCCAGAACACCTAACAGACACACCCAGAAATCATGCTTTGCCAGCCAGCTGGGTATCCTTTCATCCAGTCAAATGGACACCTGAGATTAACCACCATGCCCAGAGAGGAGAAAAGGCTTGCCGGAGGCCACACAGACAGCTAAACCAATTTTGGGCTTTAGATGAATTTTCTCAGCTTTATCTCACCAGCATTTCCTTTTATCAGGTACTTAGTGATTTCAGATCAGAGTATCCTGGACTTATTTCTGTCTCATCCAATGAGGCCTATCAGGCCAGGTTAAGCCAGAGACTTTTTCTTTCTGCTGTTTATGGTGGTGTAACATTGCTGAAACAGCTGCCCCAGCGACACTGTGAGCTCATTCTGAGCTGAACCAACACTTTCTAGGTCTCTGGCTGCTCCCCGGCAGAGCTAATGCTGGCCACCACACCGAGTGCCGTGGAACCAGCTGTCCTCCAGGACAGTGGAGAAGAGAAAAAAGCACCTGGGTTTTGGAATCTGACCTAGATTTGAATCTTGGCTTCACTATGTAATCCTCTCAGAGCCTCAGTTTCCTCCTCTGTGATATGAGCTAAACCCATCTACCTGCAAAGCTGGGCTTGCTGGAGAGCTAGTCAAGCCTCGCCTTCAGCATCCCCGGCTTGCACAGGCTCTTCCCAAAGCCCTGGGAAGGGCTCTAGCGCCTCTGTGGTCGTGGTTTTTATTCTTTTTCATAAACAGAGTGTTCCCCCAACACACACAGCTTTAGACCCTGCAGAACTTGGATCTGCTCCTCCCCACCCCACAGAATTGGTCTGGGAGTTAAGGTTCTATTCATAAGGCATGAGGCATACAATAGGTGCTCAATAAATGTTACTTCCCTCCAGAACAGCCCAGAAGAGGGGTGGAAGGACAGAACAGCAGGCCCATGTGCTTGTTACATGCCCCTTTAATGCTCCATCCATTGCCACGCAAAAGCCCAGCCCAGCAAGAGGGTTGCTAAGGTGCCGCCTGGCTCTCCGGCGGGGATTCCTTGTCTCTTATGTGCCCGTGGATCCAATCGAGGTAGCGGCTGACTTTGGTGTAAACACCGTAGTTGTGAAGGAGCCCACAGCCCTCACCCCAGCTCACCAGACCCACCAGAAACCAGGTGCCGCGGAAGTACGCGACCATGGGCCCCCCACTGTCACCATCGCAGGCGTCCTGCCGATCCCCGAGGATGCCCGCACACAGCATGTTCTCAGACACCATGTTGCTCATCACCTTGCTGCACTCATTGCGCGGGACCACGGGAATCTTGATGAAGTTGAGAACGAAGGTGCGGTTTCTCTTGGGGTCCTTCTCTCGGCTGCTCTGGTAGCCCCAGCCCGTCACGATGGTCTCCTGGCCCGCCTGAGTGAGCTTGCGCTCTGCGAGGCCGCTGTCCGGGAGGCAGACGGGCACGATGGTCTGCGAGAGGGTGGCGGGCTGGGCCAGGCGCACTAGCGCGATGTCGTTGTCTGTGGTGCTCTTGCTGTAGTTGGGGTGGACCAGGACCTCCTCGATGTCCAGGTCCAGCTCCCACCTCTCCCAGCGCCGCAGGTCATACTCTCCTGCAGGGCAGAGGGCACCGTCAGAGTGGGCTGCGGGTAGCCTCTCCCCCACAGCACTTTCCCCAGGCCCACCCACGGCTGTGCCCCTGCAGGCCTGGGCTGGGGGCCTGAAGAGGGACCATCCAGGAGACTGTGTACCCACACGTCCCAGGCACTGCCTGGAGCCACCTGTCTATGCCGTGGATCCCTATCCATGGTGGCTTTTCCTGCCAGAAGGAGTGGCCAACGGTGTCAATCGCAAAGGGGCAAGATGCTGTCCATTTTCAGGACTCATGAAGGTGAGACCAGAACCAGAGAAGGAATGGGCAGCAGGGAAGCCCGAGGCCCCTGAAAACCACAGACACAGACCAGAGCCCCAGAGAAATGTGGAGCAACGGTAGCTGGAGAGACCAGGGCAGGAGCAGCAGACCGGGAGAGGAGGACCCCCAGCACACGACACTGCCAGGGAGGAGAGCGCAGGTCCCACCTGAGGGAGAAGGTCCTCTCAGGCCAGACTGATGGTTCCTGGGGAAGAGCACCTGGAAATTTTAACCCAAGCCCCTTGGGGGGCCACTGGCTATAGATTATGCTGTAGCAAATGTGAATTTGGTCATTCTCAGTATACTTTTTCTACTTTTTGGCATAAAGAATTGAGCCAGATGCCCCATTCCAGAAATTGCCATAGATCGAGGGTGATGCCCGGGCGTCCCCAACCTACTCGTGGCTTTGGCAGATGCCAGGACTCCCGCTGCACAGCCCCATCCCCATCCATCCATGGGAGGCACAGCCCTGAGGCCAGGCCTTGCTGGCCTCTGCACCTGAGGGTGCTGAGGCCCACACATAGTCTGCTCCACATGAGTGGGAGTGCAGAGGGCAGGGTCTGTGTAGCCCCTCACTCACAAACATGTGTGTGCAGGTAACTGTGCCCAGGTTCGAAGAGAGCACCAGAGAACCCCCTACTGCAAAATACCAGGTGTCACGGGGTGGGCAGAGCAGGGCACATAGGCCTCTTCCCCTCAAACACCTTCTGTGGAGCTCAAGAAGCCTCCTGCTTAAGCACCTGGGGAGCAGGGTCCCCCAAACCTGAACAACCTGCCTGGTCCCCCCACCCAGGCCTCTGGCAGCCCCCCTCCTGCCAGTCTCCAGCCCATACCAAGCCTGACAAGGAGCTTCCTGGGGTCCTCCAGGCAGTGGGCCGCTGTCAGCACCCAGGAGGGGTGGATGAGGACCGCCCCACAGGCCAGCTTCTTCTGTGAGTCCAGCAGGACCACCTGCAATAGGGCAAAATGATGACATCACAGGCCTGCCTCCAGTTCAGGGCACCTGGGTCTCATCTGCACTTTCCTGGGTTCCCTGGTCATGTGGGCATAGGCCTAGGTCCTTTTCTGGCATTTTCTATTTTTGCCCATTTTACAGTGTTATCCTGTCCCAGGGTGTCTTCCTGACTGCCCATGCTGTTCCTGTACTGGCCATACTGTTCCAGGCACCCTCAGCTACAGCCAGTGTCACCCAGCGAGCTCCTCTCATCCTTGGAGCCTTGGCCAGGACTTGTGTCCTCCAGGAAGACTCTGTGGCCCCCAGGATGCCTGGGTATTCCCCTTGGGCCCCACGCAGCCCCTCTGTTGAAGGGCCTTCCTGGCTCTGACCCCATTGGGCTGCCCGGTCTTTGGGGTCCTGACCCTCACGGAGTCTGAGTCCCCAGGGCCAATACCCCCTCTTGTTGGTTTCTATCGCTCCCATGCCTGTTAGAGAGGGGAACCCACTAAGTGTCAGTTCCCATGTGGAGGCTGGAGGGCTACGCAGGCCCAGCCCTCCCTCCTAGCCCTCCCCCATCGGTGGGCTTCTTCCTCAAATCCCACCGGCAGAGCAGTGTCTTTCCAGCTCTTTTTAGAGACTGTAACCCTCTGTCCTGCATCCCCCCTCCATGGCCCCATGCCCCCCCCCCCCCCCCCCCCCCTGCTCCCCTCCCCCCAGGTTGCCTCTCTCTTTCCCTGAAGTATCCCCCACCTTTATCATCCCCTGCAAGCAAGCAATGGCAGCTTCCCTTTCGGTTTCTGCACCCTGAGCACAGCTGCGGGGAGGGGCTCAGTGACCCCGGCCCTAGAGCCTCCCACCTGCCAGGGGCTGTCTCCCCGTCTGGTCAATTTCCCATCGACGAGCCGCGGGTCTACTTGGTCTTCTTGGTCTTCTGTGTCTCGTTTCAGGTGAGTGCGCTTCTTCTCCATCCGCCTCCACAGCCTCCCACAAGGGAATTTCACTGAGGTAGGCAGAGGTGGTGAGGGGCCTGCCAGGCACTCCTCCGGAGACTGCCCTGTTGTCATTGTTCTCCTCCTGCCTACAGCCCACTTTGCCACAGTGCAGGGTTCAAGGGACCAATGATACTTAGACCACTCCATTAATATTAGCTACAACCCAGCTCCAGTCAGTCAGTCAGTCAGTCAGTCAACAAACCGTGCCACCGAATGGCAAGAGTCAGACCAGGCCATATCACCTGCTGGCTGTGGTTCTTATATAGGTCATTAAACTTCCTGAAGGCTCATTGTAACCCAGGATTGGGGGTGGTCCCTGGGATACATTAGCAAGGTCTTATGCTGGGATGCTGCCGAGCTCCTCACAGAGGAGAGGAATTATAGGGAGAAGGAGGTGAGCATTCTTGGAGAGCTCCTACAGTAGGAACACACGTTTGTGAGGCCTCCCTGACAAGAAGAGAGCGCATACACCATGGAGAACTGAGGGCTGGAAGGTCAGCCTGAGTCTGCTGAAAATGGGCCTTGAATGCCAAGTCCAGATAGCTAGACTTAAAGAGGCAATGGGGCGCCATCAGCAGGGGAGCTGCATAATGACAAGAAAATGGAGAGGACACAACAGCAACACCATTCCAGAAGCTGCCAGCAGATGAATGGACACAGTAACTGACTTGGCAGACTGGAAAGCAAAATCTCAGCAGGATTGGACCACAGAAACAGGAGGCCTTGGGGCTCCGGGAAGGCAGTGCAGGTGGGGGGGCTGTTGAGAGTTTGTAAGAGAAACTGCGAGAGCCCTCCTCACTGGCTTGACTCCCCTCTCCTTGCCTGCAGAATGTGAACCAGAGACTCTGACTAGGGACTCCAGGCCCGCCTGGGGAGGGAGTGGTGCTCTTGGCTGACCACAGGGAGTTAGGCAAAGGTCCACCCTGCTCCAAGGGGCCGAACGCCATAGGGAGCATCCTCTGTCCTCCAAGAGCTTGGTGGATTCCTCTAGGAAAGCAGCCTCAAAGGAAAACCCTCATGACCTGGTGTCCTGCCAATGACAGAGCCTTCCCACTGCCTGGCAGGAAAGCCCATAGGCCAACAGGCCCACAAGGTGTTTCTTTGCAGCTTCGTGGGAATCTCTAATTATTTCAAAATAAAAAGTTAAAACTTTAACTCTTTTTTTTTTCCTTTTTTAAAAAAGAGACAGGTTTCCCCTATGTTGCCCAGGCTGGTCTCAAACTCCCAAGCTCAAGCAATCCTCCCACCTCAGCCTCTTAAAGTGCTGGAATTACAGATCTGAGCCACTGATCCTGGCCAAAAATTGTTTTCAGCAGAAGCACTGAACTATAAAGTTGTAGAAAGTTCCCTGAAAGAAGAACACAAAGTCAAAGAAATGAGAAATAGAAGACACATTAAAACTAGGGGAAAGAGGTCTGAATAATGGGAGGCCCGGAAAGAGAAACAGAGGAAGCAAAGGGGAGATTGAAGGAATAAGTAACACATGCTCCCAGAGGGAGAAAGTACGAATTTCCACATTAAAAAGCTCCACCTTATGATGAAAATGAATGAAAAAAAGACCACGCCAAGGAACAGCATGCTAAAATGTAAGAGTTGTAAAACTGATTTTTAAAGTTTCGTACATATATAAACTTGATTAAAATGCATAAAAAGGAAAATATACAAGAAGACAGAATCAGGGTTCTGTTCTCTCCTCAAAGAAGCAAGGGGTAAAGAGGGAATTGCGATTCTGGCCGGACAACATCAAAGAAAATTAATGCAGCCAGGTTAGATGGAGGCGCTGGAGTCCTGGTCCCCGATCCGCTCAGACTGGAGATCGGAGCCACCCCTGGACTCGCGCTCCGGGAGGTGGCCCCAGGTGGGCAGGGACGCGCAGAGGAAGGCGGGGACGCCAGGAAGAGAGCAAGCAGAGAAAGCGGAGGGGCCGCCCCGCTCCCTGGCTGACCGCACTAAGTCTGCCGCTGCCCCCGGGCTCAACTTGCTCCTCGCTCCCTCCCTAGAAGCCTCCTGTGCCGCGCCCCGTCAAGGGGCCTGCGCACGCCGCCCGCGAGCACCCGTCGCGGTTCCTGGGCGATGTATGGGGGCCTCTCACCTGCGGGCTCGCACTGCAGGTGGTCGTCCCCCAGCTTGTAGCCGAGCGCGCAGCTACAGCGCCGTCCGCCCTCCTCCTCCAGGCAGTAGTGCATGCAGCCGCCGTTGTCCAGCGAGCAGTTGAGGAAGCTCACCTCTGCGGGCAGGGGAGGCAGCAAGCAAAGGGCGCTGGTGCGGCGCCCCCCGACCCCAGCCCCGGCCCGCCGCCCGCGCGCCTGCGCCCCCCTCGCCCCTCACCGCGCTGGCAGAAGCGGCCCTCCCAGCCGTCGCTGCAGTAGCAGCTGAAGCTGCCGATGCCGTCGATGCACGTGCCGTGCCCGCAGCACAGGCTGCCGCATGGGTGCTCCGATGGCCGGACCAAGCACTGGTCATCGTCTGCGACACAAGGCGGGGCAGGGGGTCAGCGGCCAGAGACTCTGAGGGCCGCGGGCGCCGGCAGAGCAGCCGGGGATCTAGAACGCACTCACCGACGTACTTGGACCAGAAGGCCAGCTGCGGAGAGAGCGGGCAGCGTCAGGCGCCTGCAGCCGGGTGTGTGGAGGGGGCGCGCCGGGGTGGGGCAGGGCGGCTGGTGAGTGGGCAGGGGACAGGAGCGCTTCCGGACACACGGGGATCCACGCCCGCCTCCCCCGCCCTCCAGCATCCCCCACCCGCGCCCAGCCTCGATCCCGCGTCCCTCGAGCAACGCCCTCTCCCAAGCAGCTCCAGCACTGCTCTAGCGATTGTCCGCTCCCACAGCAGCCTCTGCAGCCTCTGCAACGCAAGGGACCGAATCCCTCGCCAGGTCGCTCGGCCTCCTTCCAGCTCCCTCTACGCACCAGCTCAAGGACCCTTGAGCACCTAGCCTTTCCCTAAGCCAGTGTTCTCAGAGTTGGGGGGGCGGGGGCAGAGGGTCTGCGTTCCTAACCAGGTATCAGGACTGGGCTGCTGCTGCTGGTGGTCTGGGGCCAGCCACCCCACGCTGAGATGCCTGCTCCATCGGAGAGGCCAGCCAAGGCCTGCGGTGGCTGAGAGCATGGGTGAGGCGGGAGCATCCGCTTGATGTGATCAGATGTGTGCGGCAGAAGGTCATTGTGGCTCTGCCAGAGAGGCCATAGGGGAAAGAGGCGGTGCGGATGGAGGGGGGCATTTAGGGGTCCAGTCAAGGAGGTGGAGGCTGAGGGCAAGAGAGGGTGCAGACCAGAGGGTCTCCTTTTGCCTTGAAAGCCTGCGCTGGGAAAGCATGCCTACAGATGGATGCCTTGGAAGGCCGGGTCTGGGCACAACTTTCAGGTCCTAGTGGTTGAAGCGAGCTCCAGGAACAGAGTGAGTCTGAGCCTTGTCTCAGGAAGCCAGCCCCCTTACCAAGCTCACCCTACTACCTGGGGCCAGCTCCACAGGGCTCTGGGGGTCCCAAAGGACTTGGACCCTTAGGCAAATAGGACACAGATCCTGTCTTCTGACCCCTCGAGCAATCAGATTTTCTCTCCTTGATGTGAGGCACAGAGTGAGCGATTTTATGTGGACAGAAGTGAGTCTCGGTCACACATACCCTGATCAGCAGGGGCATGGGTGGTAGCAGGGTGGTCTCTGGGTCTTTGTGAGACAAGGAGGGGAGGCAGTGGTGCTCAGGGGTGGCTGGAGGATAGACGAAACCGCCTACAGCGTGGTTGGGTGGGAGTCCCTGCCTAGGGCTGCCCCACACCCTTTACTGGAGCTTCTTCTCGAGTTCTGTTTCCTGCAGTCACATGCGCCTGGCCAACACCATAAGGCCAGCATCCTCCTCACTCCCCTCAGCCACCCCCACAAGCGGGAGGAGAGGGGGCTGACACCCACCACCTCCCCAGCTCCTAAGAGGGCCTCAGCATTGGGCCCCCACCTGCTCCTCCAGGCCCCTGCTGGTCACCAGCTCACCCCTGAGCCTCATCCCCTGGACCTGTGGTGGCCTTACTGTGTCATCCACGTTTTGGAAAATTTCCTTGGCCTCCTCAAAGTCACAGATCTCCTCTGTGCACTCCCGCTCCAGGTTGCCAGGCCGGAGCTCCTCCAGAAAGTTGTTGGCACGTTTCTGGATCCGAAGTACCTGGTGGGCACGCTCGCTGCTGGAGAACACTGAGTCTGGTTTTGGAGGGAGGGGGAGCTCACCTTGGTGGAGGGGCCTGAGAGGGGCTGGGGCCATGAGGGGGTCTGAGGAAGCCCAGCCAGGAGAGCCTGGGAAGTTCTTGTCTCCGTCCCCTCGGGACTCATGCTAATTCCAGGTCATAGCCAGGCACTGGGCTTCTCTGCTGTCTTCCTCCCTGGGAAGCCGGTGGCAGTTGGAGGAGGAAGCCTTGCTCTGAGATGGACAGGCCTCCCTGTGAACCCCACCCTGACCTCTGTGTATCTGAGCCAGTGTTTTTACCTCTTGCAGTCACATGTGCCTGGCCAACACCATAGGGCCAGCCTCCTCATCGCTCCACTCAGCCTCTATTTACTCATCCAAAACATGGGAATGAGATCGCCATGTAAAACACCCAATACCGTCCCTGGCCCAGAGATAAGCACTCAAGGATGAGTGCCCTGGCTGCCGCTGTAAAGACTGCCAAGCTAATCGCCTCACATTCCTCCAGTGCACAGCGTGCAGCCCATCTCGATGTATCCCCCAGTCTCCCTCTCCTCCCCAGCCAAGCATTCCCCATGCTCCTTCCCTTGGGCGAGGACAAACAGACCTGTTACCCAGTGAGAGTCACCAAATGTCTCTCGGGCTTCGTGAAGTGTTTGTCTTGGGTGCAGGGGACAGTTAGGAGGGAGGATGAGGGCTGGAGGGAATGACATCGTAGAGGAGATGTGCCTGAGCTGAGGACAGCTCGGAGGAAAGGTGGGGGTACAGGTCCCAGGCAGATAAGCAGCTCAGTAAACGTAGAAATGCAACCAACAGAATGCTGTGGCTCTAGGGGCCTGCGTGTCCCGCAGACCTCCCCAAGAATCATGGCCTTCTCCTGTTGACTGTGGAGACCAGGAAAGGGGCTGGGGCAGGGGCAGGGCAGCCATGAGCTGGACGTGCATTTGAGGAGGAGAGGCTGCGCTGGGCAGTGTGGGTGGTAGCCTGGGCCTGGGGTCTTCACAGCCGAGGGAGTGAGGGGGTGGAGAGGGAAGTCCCAGGGGACTCTGCGACTATCCTGTGGGGCGGAGGGAGCTTTAGGAAGTAATCACGGGGCTCCCTGCTGTCACGCGTGCCTGCCCTGGCAGCCCTTGTGTGGCACTCTGGCAGCTGGCCCACCTGGGACTGATCAGTTGATTCCTGCCATTCCCGTCTGCCCCTCATCTCACCCAGGGCTCAGAGAGATGGTGGAAGCTGTGAAGTCCTGGGCAGATGCCCACTCAGGCCTTGTAGAGGCCACAGGGGTCCTGGGGTAGGGGTGGGGAGGCCTTACCGAGAGGAGCTGGTGTGCTGGAAATTCCCCAGGTGGCCAGGAACAGCAGGAGGCTTGCGAGCCGCCACATTCCAGAGGCGCTGGTACCTGTCTGAGGAGGACTTCTGAGCTGCGGGCAATGCCCACCCCCACCGCTGCTCTGCCTGCACCTTCCAGGTGGAGGCGGAATGGAAGGACTGTCCCTGTTTGCTGGCTGTTAGGGTGGAAGCTGGGATTGAGGGCCGTTGTTCGCTAGACACATAGCCACCCTCAGAAGTCCTCAACTGTCCCCTCTATGTGGGGCTGAGGTCACACTGCCTGCCTAGATACTAGCGGCTCCAAAATGCGGTGGAGAGGGCGCCGGGATGTTTGTGCCCTCCCTGGGGGCAGTGGGTTGGCTGCCTCTTCGGTCTGATGGCTGGGCTGAGAATATTAGCTAATGTTGATTGGACACTCATGGCGTCCTTCAAGCAATTTTTACAGGATGCAGAGGGCAGGCCATGACGCCAGACTGCACAGTGCAAACTCCACCTCCAGCACTTACTGGAGGGCAGTGTGGGCCACGATGCTTAACTGCTCCATGCCTCCGCTTCCTCGTTTATAAAACAGATGGAATCACATGTTATATTTCTGCCTTAAAGGATGTGAGAATTAAAGGAGTTAATCCACATAAAGTTCTCCAAACAAACAGGCTTTGCACAGAGCTCCTGCTCAGTAAACACGAGCTATTATGACTTCAGTTAAGGCTCACAACCACCCAAGAGGTAGCTATTAATGCTGTCAACCCCATTTCATAGAGGGGGAAACTGAGGCTCGGAGGAGTTCAGTGGTTTCTTAAAAATCTAACCCCAGAGGTGGCAGAGCCAGGACTCAAGGCCAGGCCTGTGTGGTTCCAGGCATGGAAACTCAAACCCTACCCCAAACCACCAGGTGCCCCACAAGGCCACAGAGGTAGCCCTGGGGACCAGAGACCAAGGAGCCGCCCCAGTGGGTAGGCTGCCTGGCCCTCTGCACACCCTGCCAGCCCCTGCTCTGCATTCTTGCCTACTCCCTCTGAGGCTGCTTCTGAGATCTGTTCAAACCTGATACCCCCAAAGGTGGAAGTGGAGTGGGGAGAATGGAGGTTCCTTTGCTCCAAACTGCCTGTCGGAATGGCCCTGGGCCCTGGGACCCTCGTCCTGGAAAGAGGGAGGCGCGTGGCAAAGGGCCCCAGGACTGTGGCTGCCAGGCCGAGCCAGTGGAGGGCCTCGCTTCCTTTTACCCCAAGCTCCGGGGGTCTCGAGCACCCTGGCTGGAGGACTCAGCCCTCACCACCACCTAACTCTCCTCTCCAGGGGACAGCCCTCCCTCCACACCCCTCATATACCTGCCCGGAGGGGGACTCACAGGGGTGGGTCATGGAGAAACTGCAAATTCGCCGTCCTGCCGCCATGACAGGCTGGAGTTCGAGTTAATCCATAACCACAAATATTTGCTTGGCCCTGAGTGCTGAGGCCTCCCTCTCCATAGACAAACAAAAGTGGCAATAGCATTCCTGGTCCTAGCTCAGCACGGCTTGGGTTACCTGAAGCCCACCTCTGCCCACCATGGATGCCGTCCAGCAGGGAGGGAGGTGAGGGCAAAACCCTTGACAGATGTGGTCTCATTTTAGCCCCAAGTGGCTGGCTAAGGGAGGGACGTTGTCCCTGTTTTTCAGATGGGGACATTTTGCCCAGAAACAATGTAGTTTGTCCAAGATCAGCACAACAGGTAATATTCCATATTTCATCAAATCTAGGATGCCATTAATTATAAGACAGACCTATTTATGTGCCACCATACAAGAAAAAAGACACTGTCCCAATGACATGCCATCCCAGTTTCTGATACATAAAACCATGAGAAGATGCCCCTCTTTGGGTCCCCAGTGCGTGGATGCTGGGCACCACCAATTGTTCACAGACTCCCCCCCCCCCCTCCCACGAAACTGCACATAGCGTCCCTCTAACCTCTACTTTTCAGGCAAGGACACTCAACTCTGTGTTACTTGCCCAGATCCACCGAGCTGGTAGTTGGCAGATTTAATTTGAACTCAGGTCTTGCTGCTTCCACTTGGCTTCTTTTGTGAACCAGTAAGAAAAATGAGTGGGAATCCCGAAAGGCTGCAGCAATTTCCTGGCTGCAGTGCCAGAAGGGAGAAGGGCAGAAATAAAGGGTCCAGCTCAACACCTTTGCCAGTGTCCTGAAGCCTATCAGCATTTATTAAGCGTCTTGCTGCCCCAAACCAGGCTGCCCCAGAGGTGCCCCCCTTTCCTCCCTCCCCTACTGGTTCCTAGGAGGAGTTGCCCACACTCCTCCTCAAAGTCTACACTTCTAAACGGGGCATATGACCCCATCTTGCTGGCTTCTGTTGAGGGGATCAATCCGATTCTGTCCTCCATCCTCCAGGAATAGGGTCTCACACCATCAGTACACTGTGGGCACCAGACTCCGAAGATTGAGGCCAGGTCCTGGGCATCCTGTTTAGGCTTAAAGCAGAGGAGGGTGATGAGAAGGAAGATGCAGGAGTGCAGAAAGAGATGGAGACACGAGACCGGGGAGACCCGCAGAGTCCCAGGAAGCAGTGGAAAGTGGCCTCTACCTCCTTATGATTGGTGGCATATGCTGGCTTCGGGTGTAGGAGGGTCCCCGTGCCCTCCTAAACCCGCTTCCTCCTGAAGTTTCCTTAAATTGGCTGAAACAGCTTGTGTTGATTGTAACCAGATGCCTGAGGCACCGCACCAGGCTGCACCAGAGATGCCCCCCTTTCCTCCCTGCCCTACCCCATCCTAGGAGGAGTTGCCCATGCTCCTCCTCAAAGTCTGTACCTCTAAATGGGGCATGTGACCCCGCTTCCATTGATTGCCCAGGGAAGTCACCTGACCCAGGGGATCAATCAGATTCTGTCCTAGAGGAACACGGTAAAACTCTTAACAAGGCAGGCCCATCTTGCAGGACCCAGAGGCAGGTACACAGAGGAAATGCTTACAGAATTCAGAGGAGAGGGCAATCAGCACAAGCTGGCATATCCAGGGGAGGCTGCCTGGAGGAGGTGGCACTTCAGCTGGACATCAAAGAGCAGACAGGAGGAAGGAACACTTCTTCCCCTACCAGGTGGAGAGATTATGGAGAGACACAGAAGACAAGCAGTTGGGGAGGTGCTGGAAGAGGGTGGAGGTGGAGAGGAGGCTGGGGGTGGGTGATGGGGGGGTGGGGCAATAGATTTTGGAATTAAGACTACCGGAAGTGAGGAGCCAGGAGCTGTTTGTGAGAGGCTGTGGCAGCTGCCTAGAGAAGCAGAGACAAGCTCCTGGGAACTCAGGCAGGAAGCATGAAGACCCCAGGCAAGACCACACAAGGCAACACCTTGTATGTTGCTGTTCTTGCTCCAGGCGTCGCCCCGGAAGTCTGCAGGGATCACTGCCCTCTGTTTGCCTCCCAGGCACAAGATGTTGTGGGTATTCTTTGGGCGCCGATTCTCTTCCCCACCAACTTCTTGCCGTCCACTCCTCCCCACCCTAGCTCGCTCCACAAGTCTGTGCAGGGTCCGCACACTGATTCTGACCTGCGTAATGGACTCTGCCCGGGGCACCCACGTCCAAACCAGCCCAGATGCCCAAAGCACTGGCACCGGTACGATCCGGGGCAGCTGCAATGCTCCCAAGTGCCCAGTGCTGGGATATGGGTGGCAAGGCTTGGAAGGCTGCCCAGAGAGGCAGGGTCCTCTGCAGAGCTCTGTACGCCTGTCGGCCGACGGGGGCTCTGCACGGCGGGCTGCCTCACCGCCTCTTCATCCGCCGGCAGTGCAGGACCCCCGTCACCCGCTCCAGGCAGGGACGGTCTGAAGGCCGGCGTCACCTGGAGGCAGCTGCCGGGATCCAGGGGTCTCTGCAGTTACACCGGCCTCCAGCCGGGGGCGCTGCGGAGGAGCCGGGGCCCTGCACAGGTGCGGCCTCGCCCGCTTGGCTTGCCAGGTGTCACTCGCCCCCTGTGGCCTGAACGCGGTCAGGTCCCGGCAGGAGGCTAGTGAGCTCGCTGTGAGTCAGAGAGCAGAGGGACATCTGTGGTTGAGGAATTCGCTGCATGGATGAAGACCCAGATAAAGGGGTAAGAACCAAATGTGCGTGGGGCAGGGACAGCCACAACTCCCGGAGCCAGGCGGCGTCCCAAAGCCCTCAGCTCTGGGTCAGCTTCACACGGCCTTAAACCTCAGCTGGGCTTCTCCTGACAGGGAGATTTAACTTCCGTGCGTCTCAATGTCCACATCTGTAAAGTGGAGTCAGTAGTAGCATCCATCTCAGGTGACTGTTGTAAGGGTTACATTAAATCTTTTATTATTTTGTAATTAAAAAAAATTTTTTTTGAGACAGGGTCTTTCTGGCTCGGTCACCCAGGCTGGAGTGCAGTGGTGGGATCACAGCTCTCTGCAGCCTAGACCTCCTGGGCTCAACGGATTCTTCTGTTTCAGCCTCCTCGGTGGCTGGGACCACAGGCACTGCCACCACACCCAGATAATTTTTAAAACATTTTAGGAGAGAGGACATCGTGCTGTGTTACTCTAGAACTCCTGGCCTCAAGTGATCCTCCCTCCACAGCCTCCCAAAGTGCTGAGATTACAGGCGTGAGCCACCGTGCCTGGCCTTATTTTTAAATATTTCATACAAAGTGAACATGACCTTTCCCCTCTCAGCTCCCCAAATATCCTAGAGAGAAAAGCTAGGTACTGCACGAAGCTTTGTGGGGATCAAAGCCAGGTGATAATGGTCATTGCCCTTCCCACAGGCCTGGGAAGGTCAGGAGGGGCTGACCAGGAGGGGAACGGGTCCAGGGCAGCTGCTGCTGTATGGAAGCTCAGATTGCACAGATGTGTTGTACAGATTACGCTGACCATTCAGAATCAGCCGTAATCTGTACAACACTCCCCACCCCCTGTGTCTTGACTCTGGCTCTGCCAATAGGTGCCAGAAACCTGACTTGAGCTCCCTCTGCTGAAAGGTGATGAGAGACGGGCTGGTGGTCAGGGCTGATGTGACTATGGTTCCTTCTCACCCCATGCCACTCCCCTGTGTGGGCGTTGCCCATTCTCCATTCTCTCTGCAGGGATGCCGCGCTGCTCAGCCCACCCCAGGCAGGGCAGGAAGGCGAGACACTGGAGAGGCTCCCGGGAGCTCCCTGGTAAGAAGTGGAGGTGGATGGATGCCGTTCAATGTCTCTCTTTTTGTTGTCAGGTTTATTGCAGTATAATTTACATGCAGTGAAACTCACACCATAAAAATGTTTAGTTCTGACAAATGTATGTAATAGCGTAGCCACCACCACAGTCATGATGTAGAACATTTCCAACACCCTCACAAGTTCTGTGTTCCACCCAACTCTTGGCAACCACTGATTGGATTTCTATCTCTATAATTTGCATTTTCTAGAATAGCATATAAAGGGAATCCTACAGTACACAGCTTTTTTTTTTTTTTTTTTTTGAGTTGGAGTCTTGCTCTGTTGCCCTGGCTGGGGTGCACTGGTGTGATCTCAGCTCACTGCAACCTACCTCCACCTCCCAGGTTCAAGAGATTCTCCTGCCTCAGCCTCCTGAGTAGCTGGGATTACAGGCACATGCCGCCACATCCAGCTAGTTTTTGTATTTTTTAGTAGAGACGGGGTTTCACCATGTTGGCCAGGCTGGTCTTGAACTCCTGATCTCAAGTGATCCACCCACCTCGGCCTCCAAAGTGCTGGGAATACAGGCATGAGCCACTGTGCCTGGCTAGTACATAGCTTTTTAAGACTGCCTTATTTCACTCAGCATAAAGCTTTTGTGATTTATTCATGTGGATGTCTACAGCAGTTTTATTTATTTTTATTGCTGACTGGACTCCATTATATACACGTACCACAATCTGTTATCCATTTGCCAGTTCTTGGCTATCATTAAATGAAGCTGCTAGAACATTTATGTACAGGTCGTTGTGTGGGTGTATGTTTTTTATTTTTCTTGGGTAATATCTAGAAATGGGATTGCTTAGTCATGTGGTGAGTACATGTTTACTTTTTTAAAAAAATAATAAAGTCAAACTTTTCCAGAACGGCAGTACCATTTTGCATTCCCGCTAAGCAATGTCTGAGTGTTCCTATCACTCTGCATCCTCACCAGCATTTGGTGTTGTCGGTTGTTTTTTAATTTTAATTTTTAATTTTTAGCCTTCTCAGTAGATGTGTAGTGGTATCTCATTGTAACTTTAATTTTCATTTTCTGATTCTCTAATGATTTGGAGCATCTTTTCCTGTGCTAATTTGCTATTTATATTTTCTTTGGTAGAGTGCCTGTTTAAATCTTTGGGCTGGTTTTTTTTTTGTTTGTTTCTTGTTTTTGAGTGATTTTTAAATTGAGTTTTCAGAATTTGTATGTATCCTAACAACAAGCCCTTTGTCAGCTAAGTATTTTTGCAAAAATTTCCTCCCAGTCTATGGCTTGTCTTTTATACTTAACAGTATCTTTTAATGAACAGATGTTTGTAATTTTGATAAAGTCCAATTATCAACATTTTCTTTTATGGTTCATGTTTTTGTGTTCTACGAAAGAACACTGCCTCATTCAAGGTCACAAAGGCTTTCTCTTATGTTTTCTTCTGCAAGCTTTATGGTTTTCAGTTTTACATTTATATCTCTGACCCATTTTGAATTTGTTAATTTTGGTATATGGTGTGAGGTAGAGATCAAAAGTCATTCTTTAAAATATATGGAGATCTATTTGTTATAGCCTCATTTCTTGCAAACACTATCCTTTCTCCCATTGAATTGCTTTGGTGCTCTGTTGAAATCAATTGACCATATATGCATACATCTACTTCTGGATTCTATTTTGTTCAGTTAATCTATCTTTCTTATGCCATCACTATAATGTCTTAATTGCTTAATTGCTATTACAATATTCAAGTAAGTCATGAAATCAAGTAGTGTAAGTCTTACAACTTTGTTCTTATTTTTCAAAATGTTTTGGCTATTCTAGGTCCTTTCTACTTCTATATAAATTTTAGAACCAATTTCTCAATTTCAAAAAAAAAATTCTTGCTGGGATCTTGATTTGGATTGAGTTGTATATATAGAACAATTTAGGAAGAAAAGACATCTTAATATTGAGTCTTCTAATCCATTATCATGGTATTTCTCTACATTTATTTAGCTCTGTTAATTTCTCTCTTCATATTTAATCTTTTTCAGGTATGGGTTTTGAACATATTTTGTTAAATTTATCCCTACTTATTTCATGTTTAAACAATGTTATTTAAATGCCATTTTAAAGATTTGAACTTACATTTGTTTGTTGCTAGTATTTATAAATACAATTGACTTTTTAAATTGAGGCATTATTTCTTGATGCTATAAACATGCTAATATGATCAAGTGTCTCATTTGTCTGGGATTGTACCGTTTTTAACATTAAAAGTCCTAAAAAAAAAAAAAAAAGCCAAAAAGTTAAAAGGAAGTAAATTCTCCCTTGGGAAGAGAAAGGTCGAAGTTTTCAGTAATTGATACAGGAGATTAGGGAAAAGGTACAAAGCCCACATGGTAACCCCAGAAATAGAGGCTGAAGGCAACACTGGTTTTAGTGCCAAATGGACACATCACCTTCCTTAGTGTCTGTTGCTGAGGACAACAACCAAGATTTGCAGTACACCATAGTGAATCATCCATTATTACGTCACTCCTTGTGATATAACTTAAGCACACTGTAATCTTGAACGTGACCATCCACTTTGCCTGTGGATTAATTGTTGTGCTTTGTGTTCAGACACTGCTAGTTTAATTTTGGCATGGTGAATACTGGGGCCATGTTTTCTTAAGCATTCAGATGATGAAAATGAGGAAATGATGTTGCAACATCAATGCTAGCATAACCCAAATGGCCGTGTTATTTTAATACCAGGTGGAGTGACACAGACAACTGGATGAGGGAGGTAAAGAATCAACACAAGGGATACTGCACAATAAGCAGAGAGAATTTGGGATTGGACATGGTGCAGGAAGGGACTGTAGAGACTGCCTCACAAGTCCCCAGTAAGATAGGCAAGTGTGTCAAAATTAACCAAAAAGCTTTTTGTCTCCCTAAAGACACCAATTCAAAATAGTGGCTGCTGAATTAGCTAGGGCATACCACATAAACTAATTTGTGTGATTGTTTTTTGAAACTAAGTAGAGGCATGCTTCCTCATTCACAAGCTGTAACTGAATTCCTTTGATTGTTTTTTGAAACTGAGTAGAGGCATGCTTCCTCATTCACAGGCTGTAACTGAATTCCTTTGATTGTTTTTTGAAGCTGAGTAGAGGCACGTTTCCCCATTCACAGGCCGTAACTGAAATATCGTGTGAGTAAACAAGGGGAGAAATGTCTGATGGCCCTTTACAATATTCAGCCAATTCTGCCAGATCCCAGCAACAATCATGCTTTCTGCAGTAAGCAAGTGCTGTGTCCAATCATGGCCATGAAAAACAGTTCTCCTAACTTGTACATCCTTTGATTTGAAAACATGGAGTTTCAAATCATCCTTTTTATTTCTATGAAGATTTTAATGCACCTGCGGAAAAAAAAATAAAAGAATGTTGATGCTATCTTGTCCAAATACAAACGTGACTTTGCCCATCCGTCTGCCTGTTCGGCAGACAGTGCAAATGTAAATTTTTGCAAATTCTGTGCAGCCTATGAACTCTTTACCAATGAAAATTTTAAAATATTAGCCGCAGAGTGTCCTGCACACTTTGTATGCAACATCGGTAAAAGTGGGTGGAGTTTGCGTCCCTGCAATATTGATGCTTTCAATATTTACTTTTCAGTTTCCTCAAAGCATGCGAAAGCACTTAATGAGATTTTTCACATTCCAGGAATGGAAGGAGATGTCCTCCTTTGGACATGTGCCTGCATGAGGGCTGTCACTGTTGCCAGGGTACAAAGGCAGCCTGCCATACAACCATATTTTCAAGGCACAGGACAAGAAGAATGTCTGTCTAATTTGGAAATAATTGATATTAAGAGTGAAAATAGAGAAAAAGATTCCAGTTAAACAAACTGAAATTTATAAGTTGTTCCTCCAAAACTGCTTGATGATCCTTGAGGAGCCCGTAAGGGCCCAGGAAAATGATGAAATGACTGACCCTGAGTTGTCGATGCCATAGGTAGGTAGCGACAAAGCTCGTATAATGAAAAATGACTCATTTTTTGGAAACAAAACAAAACGTCACCAGAAAAGGACAACCAATTTAAACAAGCCCGTCTCACTTCTTTACTAAAACTGCAACTTATTTGGAATTCAACCTCAACTTCACAAGTTCGAATTATCTCTGTGCTTTAAAACTATTTTTCCTGAGAGAGACACACAGAGAAAGAGAGAGACAGAGAAAGGTTTAACTTATAATGACATCCAGTGTGCTCAGAATGTTCAAAAAGGGCTAGGTGCGGTGGCTCAAGCCTATAATCCCAGCACTTTGGGAGGCTGAGGTGGGCGGATCAAGGTCAGGAGTTAGAGACCAACCTGACCAACATGGCGAAACCCCATCTCTACTAAAAACACAAAAATTAGCCAGGCATGGTGGTGCGCCTGTACTCCTAGCTACTTGGGAGGCTGAGGTGGGAGGACAGCTTGAATCCAGGAGGTTGAGGTTGCAGTGAGCCAAGATCGTGCCACTGTACTCTAGCCCGGGCAACAGAGGAAGACTCCT
This sequence comes from Sapajus apella, assembly GCF_009761245.1. Classification (NCBI taxonomy): domain Eukaryota; kingdom Metazoa; phylum Chordata; class Mammalia; order Primates; family Cebidae; genus Sapajus; species Sapajus apella. The sequence continues at coordinate 3,257,147 of NW_022437080.1, forward strand.
TCTCAAAAAAAAAAAAAAAAAAAAGGAAAGAAAAGAAATGTTCAAAAAGGATGACTATCTGGATATCCTACATGATAGTTGTAAAAGATGACAAATTCCTGGTTTACCTAAACCAGCCTGTAGATACAAAGTGAATGGACATCTTTGGACAGCTGGAAACTAATCCCTACAAATCTAAAACCCTGCTGTTACTAGGAGGTAAAATCCCAAGTATCCCACGCTCAAATGCTTTGTGGAGATAACAGTTAGCTTGAGGCCATCACATTGGACTGACCTTAGGAGTCAGTGTACTGTGGGCTCACTAAGGGCAGAGCTGCAAGTCAAAGAATTTTCCATTTACCTATATCCTGTTTCATCACCACATCAAGGAAGAACTTCCTACTAAAGGCTGTAGGCAAGGAATTAGGAAGTAGAATGAGTAAAAATACTCTACTGTATAATAAGACCAAAACACTTTTTTTTTTTTTTTTAAGACAGAGTCTTGCTCTGTTGCCCAGGCTGGAGTGCAGTGGTGTGATCTCAGCTCACTGCAGTCTCCACCTCCTCTTGCCTCAGCCTCCTGAGTAGGTATGACTACAGGCAGGTGCCACCACGGACAGGTAATTTTTGTATTTTTAGTAGAGATAGGGATTCACCATGTTGGCCAGGCTGGTCTCAAACTCCTGACCTCAAATGATCAGTCCACCTCAGTGTCCCAAAGTGCTGGATTATGAGCCACCATGCATGGCCTGTTATTTTTCATTAAATATTAGTAATATCTTTTAAAATAGTGCAATTATATTACATTCACCATTTTAAAAGTCTTACATTTATCTATTTTGATACAAAATTTAAATATCTAATAATGAGTCAAAATAAATTGCTAAATCACAGGACAGGAAGAAACATTATAAAACTATTTTTATATTTTTCTCACATATATTATTTGTGTTCTTAGTCCTATTATTATTAATTACCACTGTGAACTAATCATATTGTTGTTTTCTTTAAATAATAAGATTTATGTAAAAGAAAGGTTAAAAAATACACAATATACTTCAATTAAACACCATATGTGTATAATATTTATTTTTTATTTTTAGAGACAGGGTCTCTGCCTTTGTCTTACAGGCTGGAGTGCAGTGGCACCAACATAGCTCAATGCAGCCTGGGCCTCCTGGGTTCAGTGTCCTTCCTCCTCAGCCTCCCGAGTAAATGGGACTACCATTTACTAGGGGCAGGCCACCACGTTCGGCTAATTTTTTTCATTTTTGTACAGGCAGGGGTCTCATTATGTGGGCTAGTCTCAAACTCCTGAGCTCAAGTGATCCTCCTGCCTCAGCCTCCTAAAGTGCTGGGATGACAGGCTAGGCCTGGCCTGTAATAATTTTTAACATACTACATTATGTTGGTTTTTTTTGATGCGGTATGGCTGTGTGCTGGGTTAGATCTCTAAAGTTTGTCATCGAATGCAGTACATGTCCCATCTCCTGTCCGCCTGAGTCTTCTCTAAGCCCTAGCGCTGATAAGACCCAGTCGCTGCCCCCAAGGGGCCTAGTTTGGTGATAAAGCCAGACACAAAACAAAAAGGCAGAGAGCAAAGTCGAAGGTGCCATGAAATAAGTCGCTCCAGGTGGCGCTGGGAGGGCCTAACCCCGGACAGGCCCGCCAGGAAGCCTTCCTGGAGGAGGCGGACCTCAGCTGGACCGCAGGCAGCCAGAGGAGGTGGAGGTGGGGGTGGGGTGGGGGTAGGAATGGGAGTGGGTGGGGGCGAGGGTGAGGGTGGTTGGAGTTCGGGGACAGTGTGAAGAGGAGGGTGAGGCCCCGACCTGGGCCTTTCCAGACAGGCGGCCTAAACGGCTCTACGCACCGAGCGACCCGGTCCCAGCTGGGGTCTGCGCGTCCCCTCCAGGACGGTGCGGGAGGAGATTCTGGCCGCCTGGAGACCCGGGACAGCTGGGCTGGGAACGCCGGGGTCTCCCTCTGTCCCCTGCTCCCGGGAGCCCCGCGTTTTCCCCGCCGCGTCCTTGACCCGGGGCCGCAGTCCTCCCGGGCCCAGCCTCTGGCGAGGCCACCGCGCCCAGCAGCGCCGCTGTCACGGTCCTGCGGGGGGCCAGGTGCCTCCAGGGCGCCCCAGCGGCTGGGTGGCCGCTGCCCGGCGTTGCCACCGCGGGGCCCGCGCCTTCCGTCCCGCGCCACGCCCCCGCCTCCGCTGGCACCGGTGCCAGCAGCCGGGCTGCGAGCCCGCCGGCGCTCGGCCACCCGCCCGCTGCGTCGCCTGGCAGCGCGCCCGCAGCTGAGTCAGCCCGTGAGTCAGCGCCCCCTGACCGCGCCGCGTCTGGGCCCGGGAGGGAAGCAGACAGCGCGGGCGGGGAGGGGGGAGACCAGGAGGGCGAGGGCGTGAGGACGACGCGCGGAGGGACGGGGGGGACCGGGGGGGGCGGGGGGGGGGGGGGGGGGGGGGGGGGGACGGGGGGCAGGGCAGGCTACTCAGAGAGGGAGAGGGAGGAGGAGGCGGAACAGGAGGAGAGAGGGCAGTTCGGAGAGGGGATGGGGGCCGAGAGGAGCAGAAAGAGGAGGGAGGGGAAGCGGGGACAGGGAGAGGGGAGGCCACCCAGGAACCAGCCCGTCCTCAGAGCGCCTCGAAGTCGGGCCTGCACCAGGTTGCCTGAAGCTCCCGGGACTGTGACCTGCAGCCTGGGGCACACTGTCTTGGTGATCCAGGTTCTGGCCTATGGAAAGTGCACTGTGGCGTAAGGTGGTGCTTTTCAAACTTTATTTCAAAAGCCTCAATCCCATGTTTGTGTAAGAAATACATTTGACATCACAACAAAGTTCCACAAAACTATATTTCTCCCTATTACAGGAATGCAGGGGCGCACTCTTTACACCATCTGTTGTTTTTGTTTTTGTTATTGTTGTTGGTTTTTGACGATGATGATGATGAAACACTAAACTGATTTTAACCTGCTGTATGAAGAACACCTTTGAGGGTATCCAACATCTGTCTTTTCTCTTTTTAAATACAATGCACAGCAGCAGGAAACGGCCTGCTCACCGGCTAGCAGAGGCTTCCTGGCTCTCGGCCTCCATGACTACTGTTTTTGAGACAGTCTTGCTCTGTCACCCAGGCTGGAGTGCAGTGGCAAGAACATGGCCCACTGCAGCCTCAACGTCCCATGCACAAGTGATCCTCCTGCCTCAGCCTCCCAAGTAGCTGTGACTGCAGAGTACACCACCACACCCCACTAATTTTTTAAATTTTGGTGGAGATGGGGTCTCACTATGTTGTTCAAGCTGGTCTCAAACTCCAGGGCTAAAGCAATCCTCCTGTCTCAGCCTCCCAAAGTGCTGAGATCCGCAACTGCCATTGATTCCCACGGACCTGAGACAGAGCCCTGAACATCCATGAGCAATAAACACACCATGGGTTTGTGTGTGTGTGTGTTTAAACTGGATGAGCATTGAATCCCGGCAACTGTGATTATCTGGGGTGGGAAGGCACTGGGGGTGAGAGGAGGACTTTTCATTGTACTTCACTGTTGTTCGAATTTTTGTCACATGTATATTACTAAAAATGTTTATTTAAAAGCATTTCAAACCTACAAAAAGGTGTCAGAAACAAATGTGACACAGTCACACTGCCTTCCTCCCTATTCTGCACCCTGCAGAAATCTCTAGCCAGCGCTCTGAGGGCTGAGGAGTGGATGAAGCCTCAGAATGCTTTATA